>NC_090324.1:202860733-203160733 GCF_040869045.1 Eurosta solidaginis
TCTCACCACGGTGGTCGCCAGTGTGTTTAGTTGTTTAAAATATTACAAAAAGTGTAATTATGGTTATAACTTATAACAGTTCGTTGCAGGATAAAAAAACTCAAAAATAGAACGAAAAAGCTGTGTTAGATATTAAAGATAAAACATACCGAATTTTCATTACGAATAATTTGCAGATTATGCATGGCCGCGAAAGCTCATAATTTAAAAAGGCATGTGTGCTGAACTACCGGTTTCGAGGGGTCCCAAAATGATATCAAAATAGTGACGAAAAGTCCCGAAATTATCCCGACGGGATCCCGTACAAATCCCGGAAATCATCCAGAAATTATCCCGAAAACCATCCAGAAATGATGCCTGAAGGGTCCGCAAGTGATCCCGAAATAGTCCAGAAAATCTCCCTAAATTACCCAGACAGGATCCCGGACGGATCCCGAAAACCATCCAGAAATGATCCCGGAGGGCTCCCAGAATAATCCCAAAAAAGGCCCGAAATCACCGATACGGTATTCCGAACGGATCCCAAAAGCCATCAAGAATTGATCTCGGAAGGGTCCGCAAATGATCCCGAAATAGTCCAGAAAATGTCCCGAAATTACCTAGACAGGATCCCGTACGGATCCCGGAAACCATCCAGAAATGATGCCGGGGGTTCCACAAATGATTTTGGAAGGATCCCCAAATAGTCCCGACGAAATAACCCCGACGGGATCCCGTGGGATCCCGAAAACTATACAGAAATAATCCCGGAAGAGTCCCAAAATTATCCCGGAAATATTGCCAAAACCCAAAATGATCCCGAAATAGTCTTGAAAAAGTCTCGAAATTACCCCGAAGGGATCCCGGACGGATCCCGAAAACCATCCAGAAATGATCCCAGAAGGGTCTCGATATGAACCTGACGGGATTACAAATAAAGTGAAGCTAATTATAAAAGCATGCTAATAAGGCAGCAGGCGCGTTGAAGCGAATGAAGAGTTACAAACAAACATACAGGTAAAGCTAATAAAAGGGTGCTAATAAAAACAATTGAAGTAGGGCGGATAGTGGGAGGAGAAGGAGAGCACTACTGATCGTTTTTCCAAAATTGTTTTGATTTCGATCTGTATGAGCGAGATACCAAAAATTATTGAATTTATAGATTTTTAACCAGAAGGGAGAGGGAGGGCGGGTTGCGGTGGGTGTCACTGCTCATATTTGTAAGCCCTCGACTTATTTGACCCTTTTATTTTGTAATATTGGTGAAGGTCAGTAATTTCGGGACTATTTCCGAATCATTTTGGGACCCTCCCAGTATAGTTTCTGGATGGTTTTCGGTTCCGTCCGGGATTCCGTCATTGGAACTTTTTCGGGACTATTTCGGGATCATTGGGTACCCTTCAGGTATCATTTCTCTGTGGTTCTCTGGATTAGTCTAGAATCGTGTCGTTGTCATTTCAGCACTTTTTTTTGGACTATTCCGGGATTTTGAAACCCCTTCCGGGAGCATTTCTTAATGGTTGTGGGGATCCGTCTACGATACCGTCGGTGTAATTTCGTGGCTTTTTCTAGATAATTTCCGGATCATTTGGGGACCCTATCAGGATATCATCTCATTTAGTTCTTTCTGTGTCCAGACGTTTGTCTTTGTGACTCAATCACGCAAGAACGGCCTTATACTAGGTACAAACACACGCCATATTGGCAATTTATACCATTTGGGCAATTTATTACGCAATTTATCATATAATAAATTGTAATAACAAATTGCCAATTTAAAAAAAATTGCGTAATAAATTGTTTCAAACTGTAAATACAACCTTGTAAAGTGTGTTTATTGAGTAGATTTAAACGTCAGCTGCGCATGGCTCAACTATATGGTTGACTCATCTCATCAGCTGATATTATTTTTTTCATTTCACTGGAGTAGGAATTGTCAAAAGAGGATGGCAAACTCAAAATGAAACCAAAACATTGAACACATTATCTTACAACACACAAAAATTTTAAAGTTTTATGTTTTCATTCCATTCCATTCACCTAATTCAAACACGCACATTTTGACATTCTGAACACAGGTATGTTGTTGCTGTAGAGATGAGCCAACCGGCCATCAAATTACTATTGTGTAAGCTAAATTGAGTTGTATGAACACCACTCAATTTGAATTGATATTGCCTCAATTTATTTTTCTGTTTGAACATAGCATTACGGATTTGGATGAATTTTGCACACATATAGCCAATAGTCTAGAAGGATCTACCAGCTATATTTTTTTGAAAAGGGGGGAGGTCCCCGCCCCCTAGGAACAATTAGAATTTAACTATTATAGTTGTTCGTCTTTGTGACTGAATCACGCCAGAACGCCTAAACGGATTTTAATGAAATTTGGGACAGAGACAATAGTCTACTGGCGAAATTTTTTTCGAACATGGAAAGGGGGGAGGATATCCCACGACCCCTTCGAATAATTACTTTTTAATAATTTTTACACTTTATAACTTTACGTATACTGACCTTCACCAATACTACAAACTCAATGGGTCAAATAAATCATGGGCTTACAAAGTGACCCTTCCGGAATCATTTCTGGATGGTTTTCGGGATCCGCCCGGGATCCCCTCGGGGGTCATTTCAGGATCATTTTGGGACTTTTCCGGGATCATTAAAGTAGAGTTTTCGGGATCCGTCCAGGATCCCGTCGGGGTTAATTCGGAACCTTTTCGGGACTATTTCGGGATCATTTTGGGATCCTTCCGGGATCATTTCGGGATCATTTGGGGCACCCTCCGGCATCATTGCTGGATGGATTACGGGATCCGCCCGGCATACGTCGGGGTAATTTCGGTAATTTTTATGGACTATATCGGGATCATTTGCGTACCCTACAGAGATCAATTCTGGATGGTTTCCGGGATGCGTATTTCGGTATCATTTTGGGACCCTTCCGGCATAATTTCTGAATGATTTTCGGGATATGTCCGGGCTCCCGCCGGAGTTATTTCGGTACTACTCCGGGAACATTTGTGGATCCTTCCGGTATCATTTCTGGATGAATTTCGGGATCCCGTCAGTGTAATTTGGGCACTTTTTCGGGACAATTTCGGGATCGTTTGGGGATCCTTCCGGGGTCATTACTGAATGGTTTTCGTGATCCCGTTAGGGTAATTTCGGGACTTTTTCGCGATCATCTCTGGATAGATTTCGGGATCCCGTCGGGGTTAATTCAGGACTATTTCAGGATCATTTAGGGCCTCTTCCGTTATAATTTCTGGATTATTTTCGGGATCCGTCCGGGTATCCGTCAGGGTAATTTCGGGACTTTTTCAGGATCATTTAGTGACCCTTTCGGCATCACTACTGGATGATTTTCCGGATTCCATTAGGGTAATTTCGGGACTTTTTCGAGATCATATGGGGGCCCTTCCAGAATCGTTTTTGGATGGTTTCCGGGATCCTACCGGGATCCCGTCAGGTTCATTTCGTCTCTTCGTTTGCCGACCCTCCGGGCATCATTTCTGGAAGGTTTCCGGGATCCGTCCTGGATCCCGTCAGGGAAATTTCGGGACTTTTTCTGGACTGTTTCGGGATCATTTGCGGACCCTTCAGACTTAAATTCTGGATGGTTTTCGGGATCCGTCCGGGATACAGGGATTTTGTCTCGTTGATTTCGAACTTTTTTCGAGATCATTTTGGGATCCCTCCGTGATCAGTTCTGGATTTTTTTCAGGATCCATGCGGAACTTTTTCTGGGCTATTTCGGGATCATTTGCGGACCCATCAGAGATCAATTCTGGCTGGTTTTCGAGATCCGACCGAGGTGCCGTCTCGGTGATTTCGCGCCTTTTTAGGGACTATTTCGGGATCATTTGGGGATCCCTCTCATTTCTGCATAGTTTTCGGGATCCATCCAGGTAGTTTCGGCGCTTTTTCTGGACTATTTCGGGATCATCTGCCGACCCTTCAGATCAATTCTGGATGGTTTTCGGGATCCGCCCGGGGTACCGTCTCGGTGATTTCGGGCCTTTTTCGGCACTATTTCGGGATCATTTTGGGATCCCTCCAGGGTAATTTCTGGATAGTTTTCGGGATCCATCGGGGATCCCGTCAGGGTAATTTCGGGACTTTTTCGGGATCATTTGGGGGCCTTTCCAGATTCATTTCTGGCTGGATTCCGGGTTCCGTCCGTTCTCCCGTCAGGGTCGTTTCTGGACCTTTTCGGGATCATTTGGGGACCCTTCCGGAATCAATTCTGGATGGTTTTCGAGATCCGTCCGGGATTCTATTTGGGTAATTTCGGGGCTTTTTCGGGATTATTTAGGGACCCTTTCGGCATCACTACTGGATGTTTTTCTGAATCCCGTCAGGGTCATTTCGGGACTTTTTCGGGATCATTTGGGGCCCTTCCAGGTTCATACCTCGATGGTTTCCGGGATCCGTCCGCGCTCCCGAAAGGGTCGTTTTTGGACTTTTTCGGGATCATTTGGGGATCCGTTCGGCATCAACACTGGATGGTTTTCTGAATCCCGTCAGGGTCATTTATGGACTTTTTAGTGATCATTTGGGGATCCTTCCATAATCAATTCTGGATGGTTTCCGGGATCCGTCCGGTTTCCCGTAGGGATTATTACGGGACTTTTTCGGGACTATTTTGGTATCATTTTGGGGCTTTCCGTGATCATTTAAGGACCCTTCGAAACCGGTACTTCAGCACACATGCCTTTTTATACTCAGTTGAGCAGAGCTCACAGAGTACATTAACTTCAGTAACATTAACTTTGATTGGATAATGGAATCGAGATAGATATAGACTTCCATATATCAAAATCATCAGTATCGAAAAAATATTCGATTGAGCCATGTCCGTCCGTCCGTCCGTTAACACGATAACTTGAGTATATTTTGAGATATCTTGATGAAATTTGGTATGTAGGTTCCTGAGCACTCATTTAAAATGAACGATATCGGACTATAACCACGCCCACTTTTTCGATATCGAAAATTTCGAAAAATCGAAAAAGTGCGATAATTCATTACCAAATACGGATAAAGCGATGAAACTTGGTAGGTGAGTTTAGCTTATGACGCAGAATAGAAAACTAGTAAAATTTTGGACAACGGGCGTGGCACCGCCCACGTTTAAAAGAAGGTAATTTAGAAGTTTTGCAAGCTGTAATTTGACAGCCGTTGAAGATATCATGATGAAATTTGGCAGGAACGTTACTCTTATTACTATATGTACGCTTATAAAAAATAGCAAAATCGGAGAACGACAACGCCCACTTTTTAAAAAAAACTTTTTTTAAGTCGAATTTTAAAAGAAAAGTTAATATCTTTACAGTATATAAGTAAATTATGTCAACATTCAACTCCAGTAATGATATGGTGTAACAAAATACAAAAATAAAAGAAATTTTCAAAATGGGCGTGGCTCCGCCCCTTTTCATTTAATTTGTCTAGGATACTTTTAATGCCATATGTCGAACAAAACATTACCAATCCTTGTGAAATTTGGTAGAGGCTTAGATTCTAGGACGATAACTGTTTTCTGTGAAAAAGGGCGAAATCGGTTGAAGCCACGCCCAGTTTTTATACACAGCCTACAGTCTGTCCTTCTGCTCGACCGTTAACACGATAACTTGAGCAAAAATCGATATATCTTTACTAAACTCAGTTCACGTGCTTATCTGAACTCACTTTATATTGGTGTAAAAAATGGCCGAAATCCGACTATGTGGTCATATCGAAATCGAAAATTACTAAAAATGAAAAGAATGCCATAATAATATACAAAATACGAAAAAAGGGATGAAACATGGTAATTGGATTGGTCTATTCACGCAAAATATAACTTTAGAAAAAAACTTTGTAAAATGAGTGTGACACCTACCATATTAAGTAGAAGAAAATGAAAAAGGTTTGCAGGGCGAAATCAAAAGCCCTTGGAATCTTAGAAGGAGAACTGTTCGTGGTATTACATATATAAATAAATTAGCGGTACCCGCTCTGGTCCACATTTTGGTCTATATCTCGAAAACACCACTCCCTTTTAAACCCGTCATTAATACCTTTAATTTGATACCCATATCGTACAAGCACATTATAGAGTCACCCCTGGTCCACCTTTATGGCGATATCTCGAAAAGGCGTCCACCTATAGAACTAAGGCCCACTCCCTTTTAAAATACTCATTAACACCTTTCATTTGATACCCATATCGTACAAACAAATTCTAGAATCACCCCTGGTCCACCTTTATGGCGATATCTCGAAAAGGCTTCCACCTATAAAACTAAGGCACACTCCCTTTTAAAATACTCATTAACACCTTTCATTTGATACCCATATCGTACAAACAAATTCTAGAGTCACCCCTGGTCCACCTTTATGGCGATATCTCGAAAAGGCGTCCACCTATTGAACTTAGGCCCACTCCCTTTTAAAATACTCATTAACACTTTCGTTTGATACCCATATCGTACAAACAAATTCTAGAGTCACCCTGGTCCACCGTTATGGCGATATCCCTAAATGGCGTCCATCTAAAGAACTATGGCCCACTTAAAATACTCTTTAATACCTTCCATATGAAACACAGGTTACCCTGGGTTCATTTTACTACGAGGTGATTTTCCCTTATTTTGTCTCCATAGCTCTCCACTGAGTATGTAATGTTAGGTTACACCCGAACTTAGACTTCCTTACTTGTTAAATTATGAGTTTTTATGGAGTGGACTTGCTGAAAATTATTCGTAAATAAAATTCGGTATGTTTTATCTTTAATATCTAACAAAGCTTGTTCGTTCTATTTTTGATTTTTTTTAATGAATCCTGTAACGACCGGTTATAATTATAATTACACATTTTGTAATATTTTAAACAAATAAATACCCGAAAATGCAACATTATTTTCAACTAAAAAATTCTCTTTGCTTTTAGCTGATTGTAGTTTCACTCCTGTGTTCTATGAATAGTAATTCCTTCACCCCTGTCATATCAATTAATTTAACTTAAAAACAAAATGTATTTTTTAATTCTAAAAAACTTTATAGATACTATTCAAGTGAGCGTGCCGTTTAGGTTATCATTGTTATTATTGCACAAATAAATTACATTAGACAAAAATTAAACAAATACTGTAAAAATCCGAACAAATGTTACTAAGCTAAGCGCGCCTAAAAATCATATCCACACCATTAGGAATAAATTACATACAGAGTGTATGTGCCTACATGGTGATCAAAAGGAATATAAACAAAAAGGCAACTCTTAGAGACCAATTGTACAGCGAACAACGGGACATTCATATGGCTTAGCAGCTAAAGGCTTGCATTGATATGAATGTTGGAGATTCGAGTTCAACGCTCAGCTCCCGAAAAGCTAGCTGATGAAGAAGTGAAATTCAGAAACATGTCCTAGTAACCATCGCCGTTTGTAAACTTACAATTTTTCTCTAATATCAATTACAAAAACCATTGTATAAAGCAATATGAGCAAAGCTCACTAATTAAATACATATGATCATATTGATATAATAGTAACAGCGGAAGTATTAAAAACAAATACCGTAAAATTCCTAACAAATGTTACTAAGCTTTCAAAAGCGCGCCTAAAAATCATATCCACACCATTAGGAATAAACTACATACAGAGTGTATGTGCCTACATGGTGATCAAAAGGAATATAAACAAAAAGGCAACTCTTAGAGACCAATTGTACAGCGAACAACGGGACATTCATATGGCTTAGCAGCTAAAGGCTTGCATTGATATGAATGTTGGAGATTCGAGTTCAACGCTCAGCTCCCGAAAAGCTAGCTGATGAAGAAGTGAAATTCAGAAACATGTCCTAGTAACCATCGCCGTTTGTAAACTTACAATTTTTCTCTAATATCAATTACAAAAACCATTGTATAAAGCAATATGAGCAAAGCTCGCTAATTAAATACATATGATCATTAGACAAAAATAATTTTTAAATAGATAACTTGATAAACAGACTAACGTGAATAGCCCATATATTTTATTTTCTCCTTCCGGACGGGGCCGCGGGTAAAGGCTAGTATATAAAAAAATTAGCGGTACCCGACAGGTGATGTTCTGGGTCACCCTAGTCCACATTTTCTTCGATATCTCGAAAACGCCTTCACATATACAACTAAGGGTCACTCCCTTTTAAAGCCCGCAGTAATGTCTTTAATTTGATACCCATATCGTTCAAACACAATACAGAATCACCCCTGGTCCACCCTTATGGCGATATCCCGAAAAGGCATCGACCTATAGTCCCAAAATACTCTTTAATACCTCTCATTTGATACCCATGTCATACAAACACATTACATGGTTACCCTACGCTTCCTACAAGATTATTTTCCCTTATTTGACAAAGAATAAAGGAAAATCGTTCCAAAAAACCTCACCTTTGGTCTACAATTTGGTCGATATTTCCCAAACGTATGTGATATGGAATTAAAAACCACTTATAAACCATCCACCGAAGTATTTTCGCCTAGTTCTGGCAAAAGCTGGGCAATCAAGCATAAAGTGATTTGGTGATTCCACCCCATCATCATCCATACAGTTGCAGCATGATGGAGTTTGCAGTATATTGAGACGTACCGCATGGATACCCATGGGGCAGTGCCCTGTCAGAACCCCAATGGCCATTGATAGGTGAACCTTAGTGAACCCAATTATTTCAGCAGACCTCCTGCCATCCACTTTCGGCCAGAAAGATCCTGCTACCTTGCAAGACGTGGTGTCCGCCCAACGTTTGCTGAGCTGACTCGAGGCCAAGCTATGGAGGAGCAATACACAGGTGGCCAGCGGAATCCCGAAATCCCTACAGCCATCTTCATCCGGTTCAGTTGTACCGATGCGGGCTGAGAGATCCGCTTGACAGTTACCCGGGAGATAACTGTAGCCCGGGACCCAGATAATCTTAATTTTAAAATAATTCGATGCAATCGCAAGCGAGGTCAGGCATTCCCAGACCACCTGTAAAATCAAATTAAATAAAAAGTACCGCTGATGAGTAGCGTTAAAAATTGATTGTCTTTATTGAAGAAATCCCTTTCTTTTTATACAAAATTTCCTAAATTACACATACCTAATTACACTAATACTTACACACTAAAGGTATCTACATTCCTAATACATACATTCTATGTCAGCATATTATTTTGACCTAATTTTAGATATTTGTTATTATGTAAATATTTTGGCAGGCACATTGACAAACTGTTATTGACGTTCAGTCACGCTATTAACGAATTGGTCAATATGCCAGTTAAACGTAACCGGATATGTGTCTTACTGTCGGCATTTGTATGTGATGTTGAAATCCCGCTGTGTTGGGGTGAACATAATTTATGTGGGTCGATATTGTAATATGAATGCAATATGAGTGTGTGAGGTCGATATTTATATATGCATAAAAAATGCATTGGCATAGAATAGCATAATGCATAATGCTAATAATGCATTGGCATAGAAGGGCATAATGCAAATGCCACCTTAAAAAGAGTCATATATAATTGGAGACAATTGTATATGACTGTTCCAGAGACTTAATGACCCACTTAACTTTTTAATCGTTTTTCATAATGTATTGTAGTTTATTACTCTATGTTACTTTGATATTACAGTGATGATTGTGCTTATTCCGTTTTTATTTTTTTACCTCAGTTACATTTGTTTTTAATATGCTGACTTATGTCATTTCCATTTTTTTATGCTACTTTGTGTTTTTTTTTTTTCTTTGGCATGTTTGTATATTTATATTAGGAGTAAGGTGGAGTGCTTACAGTGGGGTTTTTGGTTATATTAAAAAAAATTTATATTGGTTTAAGTCTTATGAATTATTATTTCCTTATTTTTATTGGTCCTATCACTATTTCCTATTCTATGTGGTACTAATGTGAAATTGTTGTTTTTATTAATTTCCCTTACCTTATAGTGTCCTTTATATTTATTATCTAACTTATGGCCGGCCTCTTCTCTAACTACACTAGGTCACCTATACCTATTTCCTTACTGTAGCTACTTCTATCATGGTTTGTTTTTTTCTTTTTCTTTAGTCTCTTGGACTAATTTCCTAGCTCGTTGCTGGGCTCTGGGGGTTAAGATACTTGGCTTGAATATCATACGTGGTTCCAGGATCTGGATCAGTCTTAGACCGGCCATAGTGACGAATTGTCACACGCGATTGGTTGTCACGTCCTGCACGAGGTGGCCCTGCTTCTACTGATAATGGCGGATCTAGAGAGGACAACTCGATAAAACCCGCACCCCTGAGTCATTGTGCCGAGCTCAGGGGAGGGGGGACCCTGTTAAGGGTCAAGTTCGGTACTCAACGGTGACAAACTGGATTGTTAGGGACTTGATTTTGGCTATGGATAAGAATTGATGACTTTGGGCTGGTAGGTGCAGTATTCGGCCACCTTAGTAGGTCGGGGTGAAACCCTATCGAAATGGCTGGCAGGCTAATGCTGCACCTGCACACGTCCCCTTAAAACCGTGGCGGGCCTCAAGGTACGTTCCGGCTCCGTCGCCGTTAAGTTGGTGGTGTAGGTGCGGTTGAAGATTTTCCCGCTTTGCGTCCGGTCTTGCTCTGAACGCATTACCCATAAGGTAATGCCTCAACCCTCGCGTGGCCTCCCTGCGCAGCATAGATAACCACGGGACCGTTGAAAGACGACTACACAATCGGCTCCGGATAGCGGCCTTGAGGGAGGACTTCTTAGAATGGACACGAAAACGAACAAAAAGGAGGGTAGGAGTAACGGTGAAGATCGTCATGGTGCGAGGGACGCGACAGGTGCGGAGAGTGCTCCGCAGCAGGTCGCTGCCAGCCGGGAAAGCTCCCGGCGGGTCAAAAGGGCTGATCAGACGGATCAGCGCAGGGGTTTGGTTTGAAACCCCCTAGGTACGGGTAGTTCGGGTAGTCGAGGGGTGTCGGAACCGACACCCAATGCAGGCCCATATGGGGCTGTGACAGGGAAAGGCAGAGGTCCGGCAAATGCGACGGACCAGCCCAAGACTAGAAAGGAATCTCTGTCGCGAGGAGCTTTCCCAACAGGAGCCCTGGAGTCGAAGCCTTCCGGGAAAGGTATGCGATCGACGCCGCGTAGGAAAGCTCTGGGTGATCGGCGCCTAGCTGAGAAGATCTTGGAACGCTACGGCGGAAGGGATGCAGCTCAGATTTCTGAGAAGCATTCCCGGACGCTGGAGTGGGCCAGGAGCGACGTAGCGTGCGACGACCACACACCGGTGTCGAACGATACGGGTGAGCAGCAGGGTTTGGGGGCTATGAAGCGGCAAAGGTCGGATGAGCGGAATGCCTCATCGACAAAAAGGGCCCGAGGAGGTGGGGACGCAATTTCGATTAGCGAAATCGCTAAACGAGCGGGCTCCATTACCCTCGGGGTCCTGGATAGGAGTAGGGAGGATGGTGCCATCTCCCGAGGGAAGTGGCCGTGGGTCGCCAGCGCCATATCAGCGGCCTATATGACCGCTGTTATGGAGAGCCCAGGTACGCGGCCATGCTTCGAATACTCGGGGTGGTATCATGGATTTAGACTGATTACTTGTGCTGACGAGCGGTCGGCCTGTATCTTTAAGAAAATAATTTCATTGGTTGGGGAGGTCTGGGGGGAGCCAGACTCGAGGCCGTGGAACGGAGGGATCTCCCCCTTCGACCGAGGGCTCAAGTGTGGTTGCCTGCCGGCCATCTCAGCCGGAGAAAATACTTGAATTAATGAGTTACTGCAACCCGAACCTTCCGACGCATAACTGGAGAGTCCTCAGAGGAGATGAGGCTGTTGGGCCACATCGGCAAGTGCTGATTCTGATAAACGCAGAGTCCACCGGTCCTCTCTCTGACACGAGGGGGGTTATCTCCTATGGCCTCGAGCGTGTGGTTCTCAAAATCTACCACGCCGATTCCAGGGGAGATGGTTCCTCTCCCCAAGAGACTGTTCGGGAGGTGGATGCATCCGCAGGGGAGCCAGTGCCCATGTTTGTGGATGCTGACCCCGCTAATTTGGACAGCGAAAGCACTGTTGACGTCCCGTCAATAGCGGGATCTGTCATTAGTGCTAGTCGTCTGGCAGATAGGGCAGAGGAGGAGCTCCTAGTCCTTGTCCAGGAGCCGTGGCTGAGTAGTAACGGCGGAAAAATTTCTGGATTAAGGACGGGAAAATTCAACACCTTGGTGCATGGGGAGGAAGGTAGGCCTAGATCCTGGGTGCTTATTAAAAATCTCTCTAATTTCAGCAATGCTGACGTAACCACGGTCTGCCTCGAGCGAGGCAGTAACGAATTGTGGGTGGTCTCAGCGTATATGCCCCATGGGGACGTAACGGGACCACCGCCTGTGATACTGGGCGAAATCACCGCTGAAGCAAGACGGAGAGGTGTTGGCGTAATCATAGGTGCCGATGCTAATGCACACCATAGCATATGGGGGAGCTCGGATACGAACAACAGAGGTGAGTCTTTATTTACTTTTATTGTAGATGAGGGACTTTGTATATGTAATAGGGTGAATGACCCGACTTTTATTACTGCGGTAAGGGAGGAGGTCCTGGACCTCAGCCTGGTTAGCAGAGAACTGGAAGATCGGATATCTGACTGGAAGGTTCTCAACGAGCACTCTTTCTCTGATCACCGATATATTCAGTTCTCGGTGAATGAAGAACGTCCCGGTAAAATATCTTTTAGGAACCCTAAAAGTACCAACTGGGACTTGTATTGTAGGAAGTTGGGAGAGCTATTGCCTGAGGCGCCTATCGTTGGTTCGGACATGTCAGAATCTGAAATAGACGGTCTGGTGGAAAACTTCACCTTAGCAAGCAATAGCGCCTTTCAACATTCCTGCCCACTGAAAACTTACAGGGGGAAGGGCAAGCCGCCCTGGTGGTCTGATTCCCTTGACGACCTAAGAGCGTCCAGTAGGCGGCTCTTTAACAGAGCCAGGAGTAGTAAACTACCCTCGGACTGGGAGCTCTATAAGGTGAGTCTGGGGATTTGTAAATATGAAATAAGGATAGCCAAGCGAGATTCATGGCGAAGCTTCTTCGAAAACGTAGAGGGCTGCAATGAATCCGCGAGGCTTAGAAAAATACTTTCTAGGAAACCCGCCCCTCGGGGGTATCTGAGAGATGATGGTGGTGACTGGCCGATGAGTAGCGAGGAGTCCCTGATACTTTTACTGGACAATTATTTTCCCGATGTCCCAGTTGCACAGGGATCTTCGCTTGCGTGGTCGGCGGTTGCTGGCCATGCAGAAATGCCTGCCATCCCACTACGTGAAAGTCAAATATCCTGGGCTATAAATTCGTTCAAGCCCTATAAGTCACCCGGCCCGGATGGCATCATTCCTGCGCAACTTCAAAGGTCTTTAGGGATTTCCTGCCACTGGTTGGCCATCATCTACACTAACTGCCTCAGGCTTAACTATATCCCTAAGTCGTGGCACACGGTTAGGGTCATCTTCATTAGGAAGGCCGGCAGGAGCTCTCATGTGTCACCTAAGGATGTCAGACCAATCAACCTCTCGTCGTTTCTTCTTAAGACGTTTGAGCGGCTGATTGACCTGTACCTACGGGAAAGGATACCTGGGGGGTTACTTTCGGCTTCACAGCATGCGTACTGCAAAGACAGATCGACGGAAACGGCTCTCCATTCGATTGTAAAGCAAATGGAGGGGTCTCCAGAACATAAAGAGTAAGCTCTGGGTGCCTTTCTAGACATCGAGGGGGCTTTTAACAATGTCTTACCGGGGGCAATCGAAAGAGCTCTGGTGGGTTTAGGAGTCGAAGCGGCTCTGGTTGAATTTATTAGCAAAATTCTATGCGGCAGAATTATCGCAGCGGAGTGGGGAGGGGGCCATAATTAGGAGGAAGGTGTGCAGGGGCATGCCACAGGGGGGTGTCCTATCTCCTCTGCTCTGGGTTGTGGTAGTCAACGAGCTTCTTGTGGAGCTGGAAGCCAATGGTTGTCGGGTGGTTGCCTATGCAGATGACCTCGCTATCCTAGTCAGGGGCAAATTTCTGGGCACCCTGCGCGATGTTCTGCAGGGCTACCTGGATACTGTGACTAGGTGGGCCGGAACATGTGGATTGGCGGTCAAACCGGGAAAAACAGAACTGGTTCTTTTTAAAAGAAGAACTGAACCAGATGAAGATGGCTGTAGGGATTTCGGGATTCCGCTAGCTACCTGTGGATTGCTCTTCCATAGCTGGGCCTCGAGTCAGCTCAGCAAACGTTGGGCGGACACTACGTCTTGCAGGATATCAAGATCTTCCTGGCCGAAAGTGGATGGCAGGAGGTCTGCTGAAATAATTGGGTTCACTAAGGCTCATCTATCAATGGTCATTGGGGTTTTGACAGGGCACTGTCCCATGGGTATCCATGCGGTACGTCTCAATATATTGGAAACTCCATCCTGCTGCAGCTGTATGGAGGATGATGAGGTGGAATCACCAAATCACTTTATGCTTGACTGCCCAGCTTTTGCCAGAACTAGGCGAAAGTATTTCGGTCGTGACTCACTTGGATCTCTCGAGGAGCTATTTAAGGTTGAGATCGGGATCATTCGGAACTTTATCGTTGCTACCCAACGATTCTCTAAGTAGTTATATCTACGTCACCGTTAGTTTAGTTTATTATATGTGGTATCACAACGGACCGTCATGTTGTCCAAGTGAGCTTCCCCTATCAGGGAAGCTACCACCCAACCTAACCTAACCTGCTGGGCTATTTGTAGTCTGTATTTTATTTCTTTGTCACAGGCTTCGTGATTGTATAATGGACTGATTTTATTTGCTTTTAGAAATTCGAAATTCGGGGGATTCTTTGCAAATATAAGCTCAAAAGGGCAATATTTATATTTATATTTCGGTCTAAAAAGCGGTCTTTTAGCAGTTTACACAGTTCTTCGAATAAGCTATTTTTGTACTCTGTACCTATGTCCGTTATGATTGTTTTCATGCATCCATTGATCAAAATGAAATGCTCGAACACGGCTTAATGAGTGTTGTTGCGTGTTTGCTTAGGACTGGGATCGCTACCAAATATTTGGTTAGATCGCATATAATGGTAACCGCATATTCGTTTCCATTTATCGACTTCGGTAAAGGTCAGACAGTACCGATTTGTACAATATCGGAAGCCTTTGGAGGTGTCTCCGTTATTGTCATTGGCTCTTTTATATCCTTATTTGTTTTATTTTTCTTACATGGATGCAGTTCTTTACCTATTTTCTTACGTAATTTTTCATATTTAACCAGCAATATGTCTGCTTGATTTTATCTGCCATGCGGTGGCCACCACTAATAAGATCGCCATGATATTTGTGCAGAATTTCTTTAATTTTCCAGGGATTTGTCACATATGTAACCTCTGTGGTTGGTGCTATTGTTAACTTTTTGAGAACCTTGGTACCTACTTCTATAAATTTGCCTACTCGATTATAATTATATTTAAACAATTTGTCCCCTAAGGAAAACTGTATTTGTACAAGTCCTGAATTGCCGGCTTCTTTTTCAAGCCTGGTAAAGAATTGTCCTAAGTCAATCTTATCCTCAATAATTAGGTTGCTTGTATCCATATTGCTACACATTTTCTTTACCTTACCTTTTTTGAAATATAATTTCGGAGGATCGAAAACGAGCTCAACATGTCTTTTTACTTCAAATTTATTTAGCGCTTCATATATCTCGGGGTTCTCTTTGTGACTTTCTCTATTTTCAATATTATTGCTGGTAGTTTGAACTGCTGATCATGTTGTTATTTTTAACATTTTACTTGCTTCCACTGACATATCTTTTATGTTTGTAATTGTTATGCTAGATAATGCATCCGCTATGTGATTTTCTTTTCCGGCTATATACTCCACTTCAAAGTCATTCTCGAGTCTTATTCGTGTTAGTTTAGATGAAGGTCTCTTCCTCGAAAACATATATATTAAAGGACGGTGGTCGGTTTGAACCAGAAATTTTCTGCCATAGAGATATGGTCTGAAGAAGGTTATAGCCCAATGGATTGCGGCTAATTCTTTTTCTATTGTGGCTTTATTGATTTCACCTTTTGTGAATGACGTACAAGCGTAAGCAATTGGTAACTGTTTGCCATCGTGTTCTTGACTAAGGACTGCCCCACAAGCGTACCCACTAGCATCTGTTGTTATGCAGAAGTCTTTATTGCAAAAGTTTTGGACTAATTAATGCTTCCTTTAAGTAATGCTTTTTGACATTGTTCTGTCCAAATCTTTTTACAAAGCCTAGTTAATTTTCTTGATATTCCGCGAAATTCGGTACAAATCTTCTGTAATAATTGCAGAAAGCTACGAATCTCTATACTTCATCCGCTCTTTTTGGTGTTGGGTAGTTTTGAGCTGTTTCAAATTCGCTTGGGTCGGGTAATATTCCCTTGCTTGTACATTTGTGGCCTAAATAGGTTACTTCTTGGCTGAAAAATAGACAATTATCTGGATGTAATTTCAGGTTGTATTTTCTACATGTGGAGAACACGTCACCTAAGTTTTTTAACATATGTTTTTCAGAGCAACCTAATACAACTAAGTCATCCATGTAAAGGAACGCTTGAGATGGTTTGAGACCTGCAATTGCTAGTGTCATCATTCTTTGGAATTAGTTCGGTGCTACTTTTAATCCATAAGGTAGTCTTTTAAATCTATATGTGCCATTTTCAGCTGTGAATGGGGTTATATCCCTAGAGTCTTGGTGTAATTCTATTTGATGAAAGCCTAAAATAAGGTCTAGGCATGAAAAGTATTTTGCTCTTCCAAGTTGATCTTAAATATCATCAATTCTTGGGAGTGGGAATTTATCTGCTGCTAACTTTTTGTTTACCTGTCTATAGTTAACTACTAATCCCCATCTTTTTTCTGTGTGCCCTGGGAGTGATTTTTGGGTACTACTAAGATTGGACTATTGTATTCTGATATTGACGTTTCTATTATGTCATCTTCGATTAGCTTATTTAGTTGTTTGTTTATCTCCCCTTTTTGAGTTTGAGGCAATCTATAGTTTTTTATGTAAACGGGGGTGTCGTCCTTCATGTGTAATTTTTGTTTGTAAAAATTATTAGAGGAAATTGGTTTATTTTCTAGTGCAAATATATCTATGAATTCTGTGCATAGTGTTGTTAGCTGAGAAGTTACGAATTGTGGAAAGTTTTTGGTTAGTCTTTTGAATTTTTCTGTATCATTGCTATTTTTATTGTGTGTGCTTGTTTGAATTAGTGTATAATCATCTAAATTTTCAGTATTAATTTTGTGATTTAGAATAGTTGTGTTGTGCTGATAATTCTAACAAAAGTTTGGTCTTTATTTGTAATTGTATTTGCTATAAAAATGCCTTCAGACAATTGTTGATGTGGTATGAAGATGTTTTTATTATCAGTGTTCACTTTAATTTGTTTAATTACTTCGGATCTAGCAGGGATCGTAATGGTATTAACAGACAGACAATTTGTTAGGTGCATTATTATTGTTTGGGGAAAGTCATATGGTCTTAGGATCAATTTATGCTCTGTTTTTCCGTAATCTAGAATACAATTATATTTCTTTATAAAATCTAGTCCTATTATTCCATCACATGGAATTGGGAAATCGTCCTCTACAACATGGAATTTATGACAAATTAGTAGGTCATCACCTTTTAAATCAGCGTTAACTGTGCCTAATGTGCTGGTTATACCTTGACCAATGCCCTTTAAATCTGTGATTTGTTTTGTATTTATTTTAATATTATTACTAATTTTGTTCTTTTTAATAATGGAGATATATGCTCCAGTGTCTATAAAGAAATTTGAAATTGAATTATTTAGTGATGTTCTTGTAGATATGTAACTGTTTTGGTGTAGGTTTAGTACACATATTTGCCTATCTACTGATCTTGAAGTGGAGTTTCCTGATTTTCCTGTTGGGTGCAACTGCGCACGTTACGAGTCTGATTGTACGGCCCATTGCCATTTTGGGCTTGTGATCCCCTTTGGGAGTTATTATTTGTTCTTGAATTATTGTTGTATCTCGGCTGCGGTCTAAATCTTCTACCTCGGTAATTCCCATACTTGTTACCTCGGTAACTTCCACGGAAATTAATCCGGTATTGATTTTGTTGTAGTATGTTTAAAATTGTATTCGAGCTGCCTGTGATTTCTGTACAGCTATTTGTAAATTTGGAGAAAGCTTCATTCATTGATGTGAACGTGCCTGCTTGCATAATCATTTTAACCTCATTATTGGAGCAGTTTTTACACATAGCCTTTACTGCTGCTTGTGTTGCGTATCTCGTTGCCATGTCTGGATTAAGTCCGTCCGAGATATAAGCTCCTTCCAATGACCTAGTAATTTTTTTTCAGCAGTGTATTGATTTGCAGTTTTGCTGCGTTGTTGGATGTTTAGGAGTTTAGCTGTTAAAACTTCTACCGATTCACCCTTTATTGCTGATTTTAACTTCAATTTTATTTGTGCTATTGTATTTTCGTTACTGATGAAATTTCTTGCCGTGCCTTTTAGCTTAGTCTTTATCATTGTTATTGCTAAGGCTTCATGGGTATCTTTGATTTGATCTAATATATCAAGAGGGTCTAGGAAGCTGTGTAAATTTTCTGGCTTACCATCAAACTCCGGTAGTACTGACGGAGCAGTTTTAATGAATTCAACGGTTTGTGCCATTGTAATATTTATAACTGGGAAATTTATGGTTTATTTTCTTCCACTGATGAATCTGACTCATGGTGATAGAGTCCGGGTCCTGTATGGTTCTGATAAAATTAAATTAAATTCAACCTGAAATTTCTCTTCTACTGTTTGATATTGGTATTTCTATATTGCGTCTCGCTAATTAAGATACCAATTTATCCCGAATGTTGGAGACAAATTGGTAGGCTTCATTTTGGTGCTCTTTGGTGAGTATGTGATTTACAGTACAGATCACCTGTCCTATATTATTGAGTGCTTCTAAGATTATATTCGAATGTTTTGCTATCGTTTCTGTTTTTATGGTAGTAATCTTGATTATGCACTTGTATGATTTATCAACCTTTGATATTTCTTCGAATAATTTATCATAAATTTCTTGCCATATATTCATTTCTTGTTGTATTAAATGTTTCCTTAAACTCGTTGTACATTATTCAATTGTCTCAACTTGTCTATATATATAAAAATAAGTGCACATTTTGGGTGTTACTTTATAACTTGAGACCGGCTCCACCAAATTCAACCAAATTTCTACGGTACATTACACCAAGTTACGGCTACGTTTCATACCAATAGATGGTGTTTATTTGCATATTTGCGTTATTTCATGAAATGGAATAGGTGGTGCTCATTTCCATTTTGCATTATTGAATGGAATTGACGTTTCTAGAATTATAATTTGGCGTTCGGCATTTCTCAAGTGAAAACCAAACGATTAAAAGAAGTCATTTGTTCTTTTTTTTCATAAAAACTGGGAAAAAAATACAAATGAACTGGATTTAAGTAAATTCGGTATATGCTGTGCTTCAATTTGGTGAGTAATGTCCCACTAAATTTATTAAGTGTGATTTTGTTGTGTCAAAGAAACAAGATTGTAATAGAATTGCGTTGCTTTTCTTCAGAAACAACCATGAATACAGTTGAAATAGTCTTGGAAATTGCTGACCGACTGCATTCTGATGAAGATGTCATACATTTCGCATCGGCAATTCGTTTTTGGCTGGGATTTTGGCAACAAGAATTCAAGAGTATAGAGTTCATCGCATATTTTACGACGAAGCGCTGATGCATTATTTCGGTCAATATTTTAGATTTCTCGAAATCAAAACCCGACATTCCGCAAATTTCAAATGGTTCTTTTCAAATGGTCACTTCCTTACTGAAAATTTACAATATCTCATCATAACTGTCCCAAGAAACAACGGTTCAGCGCAACGTGTTCAATCTTCTTTCACGACGAGAAATCACTTATTGGGAAAACGAATATACAGAATCGTTGATTGTTGCCATTCAACTTGCAAATTTACGACAACCAAATCTGATAGCCAGAAGGTTTACATATACAATGTTTCTTCGAAATACGGATCAAGTCAACATTAGAAACATTCGCCCACCTGTTTTCGAATCAATATCGCTACAACTATTTGGTAACCTATCTCATGGATCCCTCGAGTTCAACGAATATATTCACCAGCGTCCCGAAAATTGTTGTTCCTACACACTTACTAACTTTTTTACTCTGATGCCTTAAGAATAAAAAAATTTAAAAAAAGTAAAGAAGAAATGTATTTATGATGTGTTGTACTGATTCATCTGCATCTGATCGAGCTTTCTTAGACAAAAGTATGAACAACGAACATGGCTGCCATTTTAGCAATAGGAATTTTTCAGATACAATGGAAAGAGATACACCACAACACAACATATCTGCCACATCGAACTTTCGGTGTATATTAACATTAGGTCTTTTTGTTATGACCTATGGAGAATCAACATGTGTGTTCAATATTTATGTAGTTTTTGATTCATAATTGAGTATTTCATCATTTTCAAATGAATTCATATCAATATTTATAATATATTGGGAATTCCTTCTGTAAGTATGTCGTATCGTTGAACAAAAACATAGTAGAAAATTCTGGCAATGATGTATCATGTTTTTCTCTACAAATTTAGTTTGTCAAATGTTCTTTCTTCGTTCATTTTACAGAATACATTTAGGGATTTCAACTGTATCTAATCGTGCGCACGTGTTTTGTTGTGTTTTTCATCAAATTTTTTGTACGGTTTGTATTTTAGTTTTGTCTTTTGGGCATATACGTGTGGGTGTATTTCGGCCGCGAATTTTTTGGTTGCACATGTGCTTTTCTTAAATTAAGTTTCTTACGTTGAACATGGAATTTTAGTGAATTTTTTTCCTTTCTCTTGAAGAAAATGCCTCGAGCCAGACGTCAAAATATCGGTCGACGCCCGCGTAGTGCTAGCAGAATGTTACTTAAAAGAAGAGCGTAAAGTATTGATGACCTGTCACAACAAAATGAAATACGACGTGAACTATATGCACGAAATAGATCTGCAGAACCACAGCGGCAAAGAAATACGACGTCGTGTTCTAGAAAATATGTATCGTGCTGCTTTTAATTACGATCCACAAATTGATTACAGTATGCATGGATATATTGGATTAATTAATCCGATATGTCCACATTGTGAAGCAGTTAAGTTTCTGGGTGAAACGGCTGGCATGTGTTGTGCTAATGGCAAAGTGAAATTTCCGGCATTTGAAACTCCACCTGATCCATTGCATCACCAATGTTGAAGCATTTTATGAATCATATACTAGAATACAATTCATCATTTCAAATGACTTCTTTTGGTGCTACAAAAATTATAAGATACAATTTTATGCCGACATTTAAGGTGATTACTTCATGTGGAATATCTAATTGTTCTGTAGATCTAAGTAACAGTTTCTACAATGTTTTTAAGGATTCTGATCCAACATCAAATTACATTGCATACATATTACAGATTCAAGGTCAGATTTATCATCGAGCGGGTGCATTGGACCATTTCCTAACACTAACAATCAATTTTCGCAAATATATTTTATCGGAGATGGAAATCGTGAGTTGGATGAACGTTGCACAATTGGCTCACATACAAAACGAGCGATTATTTGTGATCTCCAAAGATTTTTTTATCAGAACAATTAATTGGTGAAATTGTTCAAAATCGCTCTCGATCGTATGCCATCTGATAATCACAAAATCATAATCAGAGCGGATAAAACGCCTTTTCGTGAGCATGCCAGAAAATATAATGTACCGACGACTGATGAAGTGGCAATTGTAATTGTTGGCGATCAGTTTCAAAATCCCGCGATATTGTACTTCATCATAGAATGAACAATTACAGCATGTTTCGGAGCTTCATCGCAGATACGATGCATTACAATATCCAATCCTACATTGGAAAAATGATGATGGTTATCACATTAATATACCAATGATAAATCCCAGAACCGGTAAATTATATGCTAATTATATTAAACAGATATTAAATAAAAACTAAAATCTAAAATCGAATGAACATATTTTTTAATGGTCGAGATGTTCAAAAGAAAGTTGGTGCGATGAATTATTATTCTTATCGATTTATGATTCGTGCACAAGAACAAAATTACATTCTGAGATGTGGAAACTTTTTCACCAATACATTGTAGACATGTATGCAAAAATTGAAACTTAACGTCTCAATTTCATCCGATTCAATCAAGCCAAATTGCGATCTGAAGAGTACATACATTTGCAAGATGCAATAGCGAATGATGCAAATGTGAATGATATCGGACCTCTGACGATATTACCAGCTTCTTATATTGGTAGTCCCCACCACATGCACTAATATGCACAAGATGCTATGTCATGTGTTCGAAAATACGGCCGACCACATCTTTTCATCACTTTTACGTGTAATTCGATGTGTAACGATATAAAATATAATTTGTTCGATGGTTAGTCACAAACAGATCGGCACGATGTTACAGCACGTGTATTCCGGCAAAAATTGAAGGCACTGAAGGATTTAATTGTAAAATAAAGCGTTTTTGGAAAGGTTGGATGTACTCGATTTGATGGCAGAAAAGAGGTTTGCCACACGCATACATACACCGGATCAAACCATCGATCCAGAATTTTTTGAAGTGGTAAAAAAACATGATTCACGGTCCATGCGGTGAAATAAATATATATGAATTCACCATGTATGATCGATGGGAAATGTTCATAGCGGTAGCCGAGAGCACTAATTTCCAATACCATAACAGGCAATGACGGATATCCATTGTATCGACGTCGATCATTTTAAAATAATGGTAAAACGGCGATAATAAGAGTGCGCAATCAAGACATCTAAGTTGAAAATCGTTGGGTCGTGCCATATTCGCCGATACTGTCAAAAGCTTTTCAGGCTTACATAAATGTTGAGTACTGTAAATCGGTAAAGTCTATCAAATACATTTGTAAATATGTGAATAAAGGAAGTGATATGGCTGTGTTTAGAGTAGATGGTGAAAATAGAAATGATGAAATCACTCAATATCAAAAGGGGCGATACATAAGCAGTAATGAAGCAGTTTGGCGTATCTTTTCGTTTCGTTTGCACGAAAGACATCCTGTTGTGGTCTATTTGGCAGTTCATCTGGAGAATCGTCAACGAGTTTAGTTCACTACTGAGAATGTACAGCAGAGAGCAGCACAACCACCAGCAACTACTTTAACTGCTTTTTTTCAATTGTGTGAAATCGACACATTTACCAGAAATTTGATGTATGTTGATATATCGCAATATTACACCTGGAATGCATCATCGAAAAAATTTCAACGGCCTAAACAAGGAACACCAGTTGATGGTCATCCAGGTATTTTCCAAACAGATGCCTTGGGCAGGATGTATACGGTACATCCCAACAATGCTGAATGTTTCTATTTGCGAATGTTGTTTGTAAACGTTCGAGGACCAAAATCATTTCAGGATTTAAGAACAGTTCACGGTCATTTTTTTTCAAACATATCACGAAGCATGTCAGCTCTTGCATTTGTTAGAAGACGACACTCATTGGGACGCAACACTTCATGATGCATCGATTTCCTCTCATTCACAGCAAATACGAATGCTATTTTCGATTATAATATCAACATGCATGCCATCGAATCCAATTGAATTAAATAAAAAAAAAAAAAAATTGAATTGTGGAATAAATATAAAGGTTACATGTCTGAAGATGTTTTAATTCGGATGCGTCGTAGAGCAATGGATCCTGATTTGCTGATTACATTGGAAATGTACAATGAAGATCTGATAATAATTGAAGATATGTATCTTGCGATTGCCAATTAAGCATTTTAGTTAGCTTTGATTTCACCAAATCGTCTAATGCATGATTAATTTGATCGAGCGGTGCAGCGTGAACAACAATTCTATTGTGACGATTTGCGTACATTTGTTCAATCCAACATCACCAAATTGAACAACCAACAAAAGGATATATATGACAAAATCATGCAAGCTGTTTCTGATAACACTGGTGGATTATATGTTTTGGATGCACCTGGCGGCAGCGGGAAAACCTTTGTGATTTCATTGATTTTAGCAACTATTCGATCGCAACAGAAAATTGCTTTGGCACTCGCTTCTTCTGGAATTGCTGCAACTTTATTGGATGGAGGACGAACAGCTCATTCGGCTTTAAAATTGCCATTGAACATACAGGTGGTTGAAACTCCAACTTGTAACATATCCAAAAATTCAGCGATGGCAAAAGTTTTGCAACAAACAGCGGTCATTCTATGATGATGAGAGAGTACAATGGCAAACAAAAAACCATTGGCAGCATTAAATCGAACGATGCAAGATTTACGTGGAAACCGAAGGCTTTTTGGTGGTGTTTTAATTTTATTTTCAGGTGACTTTCGACAAACATTGCCCGTTATTCCACGACCAACCCCGGCAGATGAGATCAATGCATGTTTGAAGTCTTCCCTTTTGTGGCGATACGTGAAAAAATTAACATTACACATAAACATGCGTGTTCAGTTGCACAATGATCAATCTGCAGAGCAGTTGTTAGAAATCGGAATTGGCAAAATTCCAATCGACAAAACAAATGGTTTGATTACATCGCCAAACAAATTTTGTACAATTATCCAATCAAAAGAAGAATTAATTGAACGAGTGTTTCCAAATATTGTTCAAAATTACATGAATCACGATTGGTTGAGAGCACGCGCAATACTGGCACCAAAAAATTTACATGCCAATGAAATCAATAATCACATTCTGAAAAAATTACCAGGTGTGGTGACAACATACAAGTCAGTGGATAGCGCAATGAATCAAGATGACGCGGTGAATTATCCAGTTGAATTTTTGAATTCATTGGAACCGTCTGGTATGCCACCGCATTGTTTAAATTTGAAGGTCGGCTCATCAGTTATTTTATTACAGAATTTAAATGCACCAAAATTGTGTAATGGAACAAGACTGAATGTAAAAAAGTTCATGACGAATTTAATTGAAGCAACAATACTGACCGGCAAAGCGAAAGGTGAAATTGTGCTTATACCGCGAATCCCACTGATACCAACAGACATGCCAATTGAATTCAAGCGTTTGCAATTTCCAATGCGCCTCTCATTTGCTATGTCAGTCAACAAAGCGCAAGGACAAACGCTTCGAGTATGCGGATTGAATTTGGAGGAACTGTGCTTTTCGCAGGGACAGCTATACGTTGCCTGTTCCAAAGTAGGCATTCCAAATTGTTTGTTTATTCATATCCCAGATGGAAAAACGAAAAATGTAGTGTATCCAAATGTTTTGGGTTATGAATTGAAATAAAGACTAAACAAATTCTATGATATTTTATTCTTTTTCCAATATTTCTATTGGTGTAGCGAAGCACACCGGGGTCCCGCTAGTTCTTTATATAATTATTTATTACAATTGCAATTGCGACATTTAAAAATTGATTACACAAACAAAAATAGTTAACCATTTATCAGAAATTTCTTTTTATTTTCTATTTCCAATTTTTGTTCATACTTGACCAACTTATTTTCAGAATTTTTCTCATTATTTTCCTTACCCACTTCGTATCATGCTATACCTATTAGGATACCATTTAATATGGTTTTCCACCATGACATATTTAAAGAATTAACAATAAATCTTTATATTAAAAAGTTTTTTCTTTATTTATTTATAAAAAATTATATATATTTTTTCCAATACTATTATTTAAGTTAAGCCCTATTAGGGAAAGCCATCCTAATCATGCTACAGATTTCCTCTTCCTTAGTTGTAGGATTTATTACGTCTTCTAGGGTTGGTTCCCTAGTCATTCCTATGTGGAAACTCATAGGGTTCTTAATGAATTTAATTCTTTTTCTAAGTCCCTAGTTTTTAAAGTATTCTCATCTCACCATTGGAGTGGGTATTTTGAGAAGTCCCTCCGCATTCCAACTTACTCAGATAGAATTTTTTTCAATTCTTTTAAAATTGTCTTTAATTGTTAGCAATGTAGCTTTTCAATATACTTAAAAGTTTTTCTCAATTACAATAAAAATCGTTCCAATATACATCAATAAAAATTTTCTTTATTTATTTTCTGTTCCTTAAATCTTTAATTTTATCATTTAATTTTAATCCATCTATTGTGTTGGTGGTCATATTTAGAGCTTAAAAGTTTCAGCTATTTCTTTTTTATTTTTGAATTGTTTACCTCTGTAGGGTTATATTTATATTCAACTTTAAATGTACCTACTTTAAATAAATTGAATTTTTTTTGTTCTTGTTAATTTTTATTTTTCAATTGTAAAATATTGTCTTTCAAAAATTTTCATTCGGTTGAAATATTTAAAAACGTTTTGCAACATACTTTTAGGAGCGGTTAAATTAAAATATTTTATAAAAATAAATAGTGCTTATTATTAAATAGTGATTTATATATTAAATACGACATTGGCGATCTAGCCAGCCAAACATAAAAACCGTCCTTCGAAAACAACGAATCAAATTTTAATTCTTTTATATATTATGCGAGTGGAAACCATATTGACTACCGAAAATGATACCATAGTTCTGTTTACTATATCCAACTTATTACGTTTTTATCAGCAAATTCTTAAACAAATTGTTAAAGGTGGTGCACTTGAACAAACTTTAATTGATTTTCAAAAGACCAGTGAAGAGATTTATTTAAATTCACTTTCAAATAAAGTGCGTAACATCTTGCAACGTCCAGCTCTAACTCGCTAAAAGTTTTCTAATTCGTACCTTTAAGCTAGTGTGAAGTGTCCTCACTACTCGAAGAATTATCTGAAAAACAAGTTGAAAATATATACCAAATATATCGTGAACATCACAAGAGCCCTCTCTAACGCGTATTTGACGTAGACGTGGTGGTCAAAAAACTAGATTCACTTCTATAAATTTAGTTTATTTTCAACTGCACGACGTCGTCTTCGTAGTATTTTTGGATTGTCATTATTTCAGACGTTACCGCTGCATCATTAACATCAGCCTTTCAATCAAACATTGCCAGAGCAACAACAACAAAAGCTACAAATACAAAACAATTAAAGCCATTGCACAATACATTGTCTAATTTCATCAATCAATTTTAAAGCCATTGCACAATACATTGTCCAATTTCATCAATCAATTTTAAAGCCATTGCACAATACATTGTCTAAATTCATCAATCAATTTTAAAACCATTGCGACAAATATTTGGTGAGCTGTATCTAGTATTAATATTATTTATATGTATCTGTATATGTATCAAAATAGATTAATAATTTGGGTTTTGTAAACGCTCCTTTCCGGACATTTTTATTTCTTCCTATAATATAATTTTTGTAGTTATTTCTATTAAAAATGTTTCATTCACCATCAAATAATATACGTACATCTACACCACGAAGTCAAGTAAACGATTCACTTATTAATTTGGATAATGAAAATTATCAAAATGATTTACCAAATCCATATGTGAATCAAAATAATGAAATTTTTGCTACATCGGTAAAACGTCCCCAATTTTGGACTAATTGCCCTGAAGCATGGTTCATCCATGCTGAATTGCAATTTAGTCGAAAGAACATTACTCAGGAAGGGACAAAATATGAATATGTCATAACTGCACTTCCACAGGATGTAATTATGACAATTCTTGATTTTATTCAAAATCCTCCTGAAAATGACAAATTTTCTGCATTAAAGAAAATTTTAATTGAACGGCACTCATTAAGTGAGAATGCCAAATTAGATCGAGTGTTATCCGATTCAGAAATGGGAGATCGTAAACCTTCTGAGTTCTCTAGTGCTACTCTCTGGAAACAATTTTAGCAAAGAAATTCTTAAAAAGCTTTGGATAAGGAAGTTGCCCAAAAATTTAAGTATTATTCTTACTAGTTCGAATTTGAATGAAATAAGTGAATTAGTTAAATTAGCCGATAATATTTGGGAAGTTTATAATAAAAATGAAATAGCTTCAGTTAGTAATTTTCCAAATTCTAAAAGCGAAAATGCAATTATTTCAAATTTGGTTCAAACAACTAACATGATGTGCAAAAATTTTGAAAAATTGTCATTAGAGATCAGTGAAATTAAAAATCAGATGAGTCAAAATTATTCAAGGTCCCGATCTTTTAGTAGGAATCGTTTTAGAAGTCCTTCTAGATATCGATCAAAGTCTCGTGACAACCCAAATTGGCTCTGTAGGTATCATTATAAGTTTGGTAATCAGGCTTTGAAGTGCGAACAATCATGCGCTTTTAAAAATAATAGTTCGTCAAACTAAAGTTATCCGTTGTTACGGCGACAAACAACGGACATTTAGACACCTTTACACGTCGCTTATTTATTTTTTATAAAACAAACAAACTTAATTTTTTAATAGATAGTGGAGCAGAAATTTCAGTGCTTCCGGTTTCAAAATCTTCAAGTTCGAAAAAGTCATCAGAATATCTGATTTTAACTGCAGCTAACGGTTCAACGATTTCGACATACGGTAAAAAACTTTTAAATATTAATTTAGGACTGCGTCGCGAATTTCCGTTCACGTTTTTAATAGCGGATATAGCTAAACCAATTATCGGTGCTGATTTTTTGTGTAAATATGGTCTCTTAGTTGATGTTAAACGCAAATGCTTAGTAGATCCGATAACAAGTCTTTCAGTTAACACAATTTCATGTGTTTGTAATGTTTCGCTACCAAAAGTTTTCGCTGTTGATAACAAATTCACAAAGTTACTAAAAGAATTTCCTTCTTTATTTTCTGAACCAGATTATTCACAACCAGTTAGACATACAACAGTTCACAGATTAGTCACTGAAGGAAATTTGCCATTTTCTAAACCAAGACGTTCAGACCCCATTAAATTCAAAGTAGCTAAAACTGAATTCGATTTTTTAGTAAAGACAGGGATATGTAGACCTTCTAATTCAGCAGCAGCATCTCCTTTACATCTTTTACCCAAGAAGGAGTTAAATGACTGGCGTCCTTGTGGAGATTTTAGAAGATTAAATGTCGTAACAGTTCCTGATCGTTATCCTTTGCCCCATGTTCATGACTTCAACATGAATCTAAGAAATAAGAATATATTTTCAAAATTAGATTTGGTAAGAGCTTATCACCAAATTCCAATGGCAGAAGAGGATATCTATAAAACTGCAATCACTACGCCTTTTGGCATGTTTGAATTTGTACGAATGCCTTTCGGGCTTAGGAACTCCGCGCAAACTTTTCAACGATTTATTAATGAAGTAGTTAATGATTTAGACTTTGTTTTTACATATATTGATGATCTCTTAGTGGCAAGCGAAAATGAGGAACAACATTTCAAAGATCTTCGCGTACTATTTCAGCGCCTAACGGAGTACGGTTTAAATATAAAACCAAGTAAATGTACTTTTGGCGTAACAAATGTTGACTTTTTAGGACATAATATTTCTTAAACGGGAATTAGACCCTCAGAAGAAAAAGTTTTAGCCATTCGAAATTTTGATCGTCCAAAATCTATTAAGCAGGCACAAAAATTTATTGGTATGGTTAATTATTACCATCGATATATACCAAAATTAGCAGAGTTTACGACAGTTATCTATGATTTAATTAATAGAACAAATAAGAAGCGAGACAAGATTTTAATTTGGGGCGATACATCTAATAAAGCTTTCGAATGCATTAAAGAAAAGTTTGCATCTGCGATATTGTTAAATCATTTTAACAAAGATGCAAAACTTTCTTTAAATGTAGATGCATCCAATACGGCAATAGGTGGTGTCATACATCAAACGTTTAATAATAAGTCAGAACCACTTGCCTTCTTTTCAAAGAAATTGTCTCCATCCGAAATTAAATATAGTGCATTTGATAGGGAACTATTAGCTATTTATTTGAACATTAAACATTTTCGTTACCTTCTAGAAGGACGTGAATTTACAGTTTTCACAGATCACAAGCCTCTTGTATTTGCTTTAAATTCGAAAACAGAACGCAGTCCAAGACAGACTAGACATATGGAATTCATTGCTCAGTTTACGAATGACATTAGGTATATTAAAGGACAAGAAAATGTTGTAGCTGATACATTATCTCGTGCGTTTGAAGTAGTTGCAATTAATAATTCGGACATTAATTTAAAAATTTTACAAAGTGAACAACAACAAGACAGTGAATTAAGCAAACTTACCTCAGAGCAAACATTTTTAAATTAAACTAATAAAAATTCCTGTTCTTAACTTTTATATATGGTGCGAAGTGTCAGGAGAAAATCCTAGGCCTTTCATTCCAAACAATTTAAGAAAAATAATATTTGATATGTTACATGGGATTTCACATCCTGGTAGTAGAGCTACACGTCGTTTGATAGTTAAGAAATATTTTTAGCCTAAAATGAATAAAGATATTAATACTTGGTCTAAAGAATGTATAAGTTGTCAAAAATCGAAAGTACATCGTCATACAAAATATCCAGTTATGAAAATTCCAATTCCAAAATCTAGATTTGAACACATTCACTTAGATATTGTTGGACCCTTACCTGTTTCAAAAGGATATCGTTACATATTAACTATAATTGATAGATTTACACGTTGGCCAGAGGCATTCGCACTAAGAGATATTTCTGCAGTTACGGTTGTAAATAAATTTTTTAAAGAATATATTTCACGTTTTGGAGTTCCATTAGAAATAACAACAGATCAGGGATCTCGATTTACTTCAAACTTGTTTTCAGAATTAACGAAACTTCTTGGAAGTCATCAAATAACAACTTCTCCTTATCATCACCAAGCTAATGGAATGATAGCACGTTTTCATAGACAGCTTAAATCTTCAATAATGGCTAGGAATGAATCCAGAGATTGGTATGAAGAGTTACCAATAGTACTTATGGGTTTGCGATCGATTTTTAAAGAAGATATTTCAGCAACACCGGCTGAAATGGTTTATGGACAAAATTTAAGATTACCTGGTGAATTATTTGTTTCAACTACAGAGAATATAACTTCAACGGATGTTTTAAGTAGTTTGCGTGAACATTTTAAAAATTTTAAATCAAATTTGGAACATCATCAAAATTCTAGTGGTATTTTTGTTCCAAAAGATTTAAAAGATTGTCATTTTGTTTTTGTACGTGTAATAAACAAACATTCCTTGCAACATCCGTATGAAGGTTTAAAACCAGCAATGATTGATAAAATACAGACACCTAACACAAAAACAAAAAATAAAGTTACTTTTAATTTATTTAACATTAAATCTCCGGAAGGGGGAGTATTGTAGGGTTATATTTATATTCAACTTTAAATGTACATACTTTAAATAAATTGAATTTTTTTGTTCTTGTTAATTTTTATTTTTCAATTATAAAATATTGTCTTTCAAAAATTTTCATTCGGTTGAAATATTTAAAACCGTTTTGTAACATACTTTTAGGAGCGGTTAAATAAAAATATTTTATAAAAATAAATAGTGCTTATTATTAAATAGTGATTTATATATTAAATACCACAACCTCCCCATTTTCATCTTTTTGTATTATTGGGGAAGGTATCGTAGGAATTTCTTCCTTTTTAATTTAGCTTATTCCGTCGCCGATACTCTTCTGTGGTAATCGGTGTCGGACCTTGCTTTTCGGTTTTATTTTTATACTCAGTTGAGCAGAGCTCACAGAGTATATTAACTTTGATTGGATAACGGTTGGTTGTACAGGTATAAAGGAATCGAGATAGATATAGACTTCCATATATTAAAATCATCAGTATCGAAAAAAAATTTGATTGAGCCATGTCCGTCCGTCCGTCCGTCCGTCCGTCCGTCTGTCCATTAACACTATAACTTGAGTAAATTTTGAGGTATCTTGATGAAATTTGTTATGTAGATTCCTGGGCACTCATCTCAGATCGCTATTTAAAATGAACGATATCGGACTATAACCACGCCCACTTTTTCGATATCGAAAATTTCGAAAAACCGAAAAAATGCGATAATTCATTGCCAAAGGCGGTTAAAGTGATGAAACTTGGTAGATGGGTTGAGGTTATGACGCAGAATAGAAAATTAGTAAGATTTTGGACAAAGGGCGTGGCACCGCCCACTTTTACAGGAAGGTAATTAAAAAAGTTTTGCAAGTTGTAATTTGGCAGTCGTTGACGATATCATGATGAAATTTGACAGGAACGTTACTACTATTACTATATATGTGCTAAATAAAGATTAGCAAAATTGGATGAAGAACGCGCCTACTTTTTAAAAAAAAAATTTTTTAATTCTAATTTTAACAAAAAATTTAATATCTTTACTGTGTATAAGTAAATTAAGTCAAAATTCAACTCCAGTAATGATATGATGCAACAAAATACAAAAATAAAAGAAAATTTCAAAATGGGCGTGGCTCCGCCGATTTTCATTTAGTTTGTCTAGAATACTTTTAATGCCATAAGTCGAACAAAAATTTACCAATCCTTCTCAAATTTGGTAGGGGCATAGATTCTATGATGTTAACTGTTCTCTGTGAAAATGGGCGAAATCGGTGAAAGCCACGCCCAGTTTTTATACACAGACCACCGTCTGTCCTTCCGCTCGGCCGTTAACACAATAAGTTGAGCAAAAACCGATGTATCTTTACTAAAATTAGCACACGTACTTATCTGAACTCACTTTATCTTGGTATAAAAAATGGCCGAAATCCGACCATAACCCCGCCCACTTTATCGATATCGAAAATTACGAAAAATGAAAAAAATGCCATAATTCTATACCAAATACGAAAAAAGGGATGAAACATGGTAACTGGATTGGTTTATTGACGCAAAATATAACTTTGGAAAAAACTTTGTAAAATGGGTGTGACACCTACCATATTAAATAGAAGAAAATTAAAAAGTTGTACAAGGCGAAATCAACAGCCTTTGGAATCTTGGCAGGAATACTGTTAGTGGTATTGCATATATAAATAAATTAGCAGTACCCGACAGATGATTTTCTGGATCACCTGGTCCACATTTTGGTCGATATCGCGAGAACGCCCTCACATATACATCTAAGGGCCACTCGCTTTTAAAACCCTCATTAATACCTTTAATTTGATATCCATATCGTATCATTCTAGAGTCACCCCTGGCCCACCCTAATGGCGATATCTCGAAAAGGCGTCCACCTATAGACCTAATGTCCACTCCCTCTTAAAATGCTCAGTAACACCTTTCGTTTTATACCCATATCGTACGAACATTCTAGAGTCACCCTTGGTCCACCTTTATGGCGATATCTTGAAAAGGCGTCCACCCATAGAACTAAGGATTACTCCCTTTTAAAATACTTATTACCACCTTTCATTTGATACCCATATCGTACAAACACATTCTAGAGTCACCCTGGCCCACCCCAATGGCGATATCTCGAAAAGGCGTCCACCTATAGACCTAATGCCCACTCCCTCTTAAAATGCTCAGTAACACCTTTCGTTTGATACCCATATCGTACAAACATTCTAGAGTCACCCTTGGTCCACCTTTATGGCGATATCTCGAAAAGGCGTCCACCTATAGAACTAAGGATTACTCCCTTTTAAAATACTCATTACCACCTTTCATTTGGTACCCATATCGTACAAACACATTCTAGAGTCACCCCTGGCCCACCCTAATGGCGATATCTCGAAAAGGCGTCCACCTATAGACCTAATGCCCACTCCCTCTTAAAATGCTCAGTAACAATTTTCGTTTGATACCCATATCGTACAAACATTCTAGAGTCACCCCTGGCCCACCCTAATGGCGATATCTCGAAAAGGCGTCCACCTATAGACCTAATGCCCACTCCCTCTTAAAATGCTCAGTAACACCTTTCGTTTGATGCCCATATCGTACAAACACATTCTAGAGTCACCCCTGGCCCACCCTAATGACGATATCTCGAAAAGGCGTCCACCTATAGACCTCATGCCCACTCCCTCTTAAAATGCTCAGTAACACCTTTCGTTTGATACCCATATCGTACAAACATTCTAGAGTCACCCTTGGTCCACCTTTATGGCGATATCTCGAAAAGGCGTCAACCTATAGAACTATGGATTACTCCCTTTTAAAATACTCATTACCATCTTTCATTTGATACCCATATCATACAAACACATTCTAGAGTCACCCCTGGCCCACCCTAATGGCGACATTTCGAAAAGGCGTCCACCTATAGACCTAATGCCCACTCCCTCTTAAAATGCTCAGTAACACTTTTCGTTTGATACCCATATCGTACAAACATTTTAGAGTCACCCCTGGCCCACCCTAATGGCGATATCTCGAAAAGGCGCACACTTATAGACCTAATGCCCACCCCCTCTTAAAATGCTCAGTAACACCTTTCATTTGATTCCCATATCGTACAAACACATTCTAGAGACACCCCTGGTCCACCTTTATGGCGATATCTCGAAACGGCGTCCACCTATGGAACTAAGGATCACTCCTTTTCAAAATACTCATTAACAGCTTTTATTTGATACCCATATCGTACAAACATATTCTAGAGTCACCCCTGGTCCACCTTTATGGCGATTTCTCGAAAAGGCGTTCACCTATAGAACTAAAGCCCATTCCCTTTTAAAATACTCATTACCACCTTTCATTTGATACCCATATCGTACAAACACATTCTAGAGTCACCCCTGGTCCACCTTAATGGCGATATCTCGAAAAGGCGTCCACCGATAGACCTAAGGCCCACTCCCTCTTAAAATGCTTAGTAACACCTTTCATTTGATACCCATATCGTACAAACAAATTCTAGAGTCAGCCCTGGTCCACCTTTATGGCGATATCCCTAAATGGCGTCCATCCATAGAACTATGGCCTACTCTCTCTTAAAATACTCTTTAATACCTTCCATTTGATACACATGTCATACAACCACATTCCAGGGTTACCCTAGGTTAATTTTCCTACATGGTGATTTTCCTTATTTTGTCTCCATAGCTCTCAACTGAGTATGTAATGTTCGGTTACACCCGAACTTAGCCTTCATTACTTGTTATTAGGGGGACTCATGTAACCGTATAAATGCCTTATAAAGTGTGTAAACGTATAAATTTATCTAGTTTACGCACGAGCTGTCAAATTTTGTATGAAAAATCATTTACACAATTTGTATAAATTTACGCGCACATTTCATTGTGTAAACGCGGTAAACTCAAAGGAATGCAACCTTGCAGACATTACAGACGGCATTTTCATCAAAAATCTCCAACATCAGCAAGTAAAGGCGTTTTAGTTTTGATTTTTCACTTAATCTTGGTATTTTTTAATTTGTATAACAATCAAAAAAATTTGTTTGGAAATAATACAGCTGAAAAACAATCAAGTTTATCAAGAGTATTACTAGGTGCGTTCATATAACCGCGTGTGTAAATGGATATAATTTTACACCTTATAAGTTTATATGCTATCATGAGTCCCCCTATTATTATTATTTGTATACTCAGTTGAGCAGAGCTCACAGAGTATATTAAGTTTGATTGGATAACGGTTGGTTGTACATATATAAAGGAATCGAGATAGATATAGACTTCCATATATCAAAATAATCAGGATCGAAAAAAAATTTGAGTGAGCCATGTCCGTCCGTCCGTCCGTCCGTTAACACGATAACTTGAGTAAATTTTGAGGTATCTTGATGAAATTTGGTATGTAGGTTCCTGAGTACTCATCTCAGATCACTATTTAAAATGAACGATATCGGACTATAACCACGCCCACTTTTTCGATATCGAAAATTTCGAAAAACCGAAAAAGTGCGATAATTTATTACAAAAGACCGATAAAGCGACGAAACTTGGTAGATGAGTTGAACTTATGACGCAAAATAGAAAACTAGTAAAATTTTGGACAATGGGCGTGGCACCGCCAACTTTTAAAAGAAGGTAATTTAAAACTTTTGCAAGCTGTAATTTGGCAGTCGTTGAAGATGTCATGATTAAATTTGGCAGGAACGTTACTCTTATTACTATATGTACGCTTAATAAAAATTAGCAAAATCGGAGAAGGACCACGCCCACTTTTAAAAAAAATTTTTTTTTTAAGTAAAATTTTAACAAAAAATTTAATATCTTTACAGTATATAAGTAAATTATGTCAAGATTCAACTCCAGTAATGATATGGTGCAACAAAATACAAATATAAAAGAAAATTTAAAAATGGGCGTGGTTCCGCCCTTATTCATTTAATTTGTCTAGGATACTTTTAACGCCATAAGTCGAACAAAAATTAACCAATCCTTTTGAAATTTAGTAGGGTCATAGACTTTATGGCGTTAACTGTTTTCTGTGAAAATGGGCGAAATCGGTTGATGTCACGCCCAGTTTTTATACACAGTCGTCCGTCTGTCCTTCCGCATGGCCGTTAACACGATAACTTGAGCAAAAATCGATATATCTTTACTAAACTCAGTTCACGTCCTTATCTGAACTCACTTTATCTTGGTATGAAAAATGAACGAAATCCGACTATGACCACGCCCACTTTTTCGATATCGAAAATTACGAAAAATGAAAAAATGCCATAATTCTATACCAAATACGAAAAAAGGGATGAAATATGGTAAGGTAATTGGATTGTTTCATTGACGCGAAATATAACTTTAGAAAAAACATTATAAAATGATTGTGACACCTACCATATTAAGTAGAAGAAAATGAAAAAGTTCTGCAGGGCGAAATAAAAAACCCTTAAAATCTTGGCAGGTATTACATATATAAATAAATTAGCGGTATCCAACAGATGATGTTCTGGGTCACCCTGGTCCACATTTTGGTCGATATCTGGAAAACGCCTTCACATATACAACTACCACCACTCCCTTTTAAAACTCTCATTAATACCTTTAATTTGATACCCATATCGTACAAACTCATTTTAGAGTCACCCCTGGTCCACTTTTATGGCGATATTTCGAAAAGGCTATAGAACGAAGGCCCACTCCCTTTTAAAAATACTCATTAACACCTATCATTTGATACCCATATCGTACAAACAAAGTCTAGAGTCACCCCTGGTCCAGAAAGGCCCACTCCCTGTTAAAATTCTCATTAAATCCTTTCGTTTGATACCCATATTGCACAAACGAATTCTAGAGTCACCCCTGGCCCACCTTTATGGCGATATCTCGAAAAGGGGTCCACCTATAGCACTAAGGCCCACTCCCTCTTAAAATACTCATTAACTCCTTTCGTTTGATACCCATATTGCACAAACGAATTCTAGAGTCACCCCTGGTCCACCTTTATGGCGATATCTCGAAAAGGGGTCCACCTATAGCACTAAGCCCCACGCCCTTTTAAAATAATCATTAACGCCTTTCATTTGATACCCATATCGTACAAACGCATTCTAGAGTCACACCTGGTCCATCTTTATGGCGATATCTCGAAAAGGCGTCCACCTATAGAACTAAGGCCCACTCCCTCTTAAAATACTCATTAACTCCTTTCGTTTGATACCCATATTGCACACACGAATTCTAGAGTCACCCCTGGTCCACCTTTATGGCGATATCTCGAAAAGGGGTCCACCTATAGCACTAAGCCCCACGCCCTTTTAAAATAATCATTAAAACCTTTCATTTGATACCCATATCATACAAACAAATTCTAAAGTCACCCCTGGTCCACCTTTATGGCGATATCTCGAAAACACCTATCTCGAACACCTATAAAACGAAGGCCCACTCCCTTTTAAAAATACTCATTAACACCTTTCATTTGATACCCATATCGTACAAACAAAGTCTAGAGTCACCCCTGGTCCACATTTATTGCGATACCTCGAAAATGCGTCCACCTATAGAACTAAGGCCCACTCCCTCTTAAAATACTCATTAACACCTTTCGTTTGATACCCATATTGCACAAACGAATTCTAGAGTCACCCCTGGCCCACCTTTATGGCTATATCTCGAAACGGCGTCCACCTATAGAACTAAGGCCCACTCCCTTTTAAAATACTCATTAACACCTTTCGTTTGATGCCCATATTATGCAAACAAATTCTAGGATCACCCCTGGTTCACCTTTATGGCGATATCTCGAAACGGCGTCCACCTATGGAACTAAGGATTACTCCCTTTTAAAATGCTCATTAACACCTTTCATTTGATACTCATATCGTACAAACGCATTCTAGAGTCACCCCTGGTCCATATTTACGGCGATATCTCGAAAAGGCGTCCATCTATAGAACTTAGATCCACGCCCTTTTAAAATACTCATTAATACCTTTCATTTGATACCCATATCGTACAAACGCATTCTAGAGTCAACCCTGATCCACCTTTATGGCTATATCCCTAAATGGCGTCCACCTATAGAACTATGACCCACTCCCTCATAAAATACTCTTTAATGCCTTTCATTTGATACACATGTCATACAAACACATTCCAGGGTTTCCCTCGGTTCATTTTCCTACATGGTTATTTTCCCTTATGTTACACCCGAACTTAACCTTCCTTACTTGTTTTTTTTTTGAACCTCTTCGGAGGTTTTTATGAATTTTCTTATTGTGTTTTCACACTCTCTAAAAACCCTATGAAATTCTTCTTCTGTAGTTATTTCGTTCATATCAAAGAAATAACTGAAACTCTTTCTATTTTCTTTTTATAGGTAAATTTTTTTTTTGTTTAGTAAATTATCTTTAAAAATTTTTTTTTTTTTTTGAATTTTAGAAATATTTTACATTATACTTTTTTTTCAAAATGCTGGTTCCAATTTAAAAACAAAATTCCTAAGCAAAAACAAAAGTTTTTGCTCAAGGTTAAGCGTCCATAAGGCCGCTCAATTAATTCTAAATCTTAAGATTATACTTATAAAAATGATGTCCAGTTTGCTACCAGTCTTTCTCAATGTCTTTGTTTACCAACGCATGCTGCCAGTCATAATTTTCGTTCAATATTCCACTTCCTTATGCTGAGTGAGTTCGTTCAATATTCCACTTCCTTGTGCTGAAGGATTCCGTTCAATACTCCACTTCCTTATGCTGAAGGAGTCCGTTTTGTTAAGATATGGTAAAATATTAGTACTAGTAATCCAATTGCATGTTGATCCATTTAAAGCCCTCTAGTTTCCAATAATTATATAGTAATAGGTGATTGCTCCTTTTCTTTTTGTCGCCTGTGTGTCCATTAGTTTAACAAATTTTGTAGGATTTTTATCCAGCAGGATCTCTTCCGAAACAAAATTTTCTTTATACTTTAAAACTGGGCAGGATCTCTGGTCAGCTAGATCTAGCGAATTTTGCTGACGAGCAAATTTTCTGCTAACTGAAGATCAGGCTGGCAGGATCGCTTTGTAAAATCAAATTAAATAAAAAGTACCGCTGATGAATAGCGTTAGAAATTGAGTGTCTTTATTGAAGAAATGGCTTCATTTTATACAAAATTTCTTATTTTACATATACTTAATTACACTAATACTTACACACTAAAGGTATCTACATTCCTAATACATATTGTAACGAATTTGCTGCAATTCCCCTTATTTGCAATCTTCTGCTAACGTTCGTATCGCTAAACTGTTGAATAAATAACTCCAATATTGAATAATGGAAAAATGGCCTTTATTAAAGTACTTCACAATAACACTTATACTTTGTAATTAGCTTGTTTAATAACCAAACTGACTGATAGCTTAAATGAAACTGGCCCCTCGCCTCCACTGTTGTCGCCCTTTTATATTTTATTTATTTCTAGGCTTTTCTAAATCCAGAACTTACTAGTTAGTTATAATTTCTCAGCTACAACTACAGATTTAAAATTTTTATAGCTTCTCTCATACCCCATGCGCTTGTATGTGTGAGCGACACTTCCACAATCACAATTGCCTACCATTAGGAGCATCTCAGATAAGATATCTGCATGTGTTTGTGCATATCTTCTCCGCTGCGTGCACGTACATAGTTGTAGACAAAATGATTAAATTATTGATGTGCATTCACGTCATTGCTTACCATCGGCATAGAGATGGCAGTACCCTTTAGTGCCGCCAACATTCGTAACACTGCTCTCCACCTAAGTCTGATCGTCCCGATCAGACAAATCTCTCGATGTAAGCGCTGCTAGCATCTCCAAATGAACCACCCTTCTACTTTGTGTTTTCCCAATTGTTTGTATGAGGTAGATGGTGTCACTGATCTTCTTCACAACTTTGTACCGGCCTTCCCAACTGCACCGAAATTTGGATGGAACACCTTTCGGCCGTTGAGTACCAAATCTCCCGCCAAGAAACTCAATACCCTGGTTCATTCCTTCACACTCTGTTGTTTGGCCAATGAACTACTTCGTAGAGCTTGCGCTGGACGGATTTGCTTTGCATAATCAGTATCGTTCCGATGCTTCACAACAGTAGTGTGCCCTGGCTTGAAACCACCCTTGCATTCTTTCTGCGAAATTCTTTCCTTCGTTTTAGTACGTCCGTTAGGGCTTTTCAATGCTAGTGTTTCTCTCACAGGTACCTTCGGCTTCGATTTGTTTGGAACATTTGTTCCATCAACCCTTGCCCGATCTGCTGCCTTTGACTTTTGCGGTTTTTGTCGGATCTCTTTCACCAGTACTCGGTTACTGCTGAACCCTTCTTCCAAACTGAAGTTAAGTGGCACATCCTGGTTCTCATAGCGCATAATCTTTCTTGGCATATTGATCCTGATGTCATGGTCAACTAAGAAGTCCACTCCTATTATGACTTTATCAACGATCTCCGCCACAACGATTTTTTGTAGAACCATGACCTTCCCAATTAGGACTTCACATATCACTTCTCCCTGGACTTGGTTATACTCGCCTGTGACCGTACGCAACCTTGCTCCAGGTAACGGTTTTACTCTCCTGTTGACTAAATCAGATCGAATCAAGGAATGGGATACGCCCGTATCTACAGTGAGTACACGCTCCTTGCCATCCACATTCCCTCTGACGGTAAGACTGCTTGATTTCCTTCCGATTTGCGACACAGATATCACAGGACATTCAATAACTGTAGCTAGCTCTCCATTTTTACATCTGGCACGCTCTTGCTCATCTCCTCCAGCTTGCGTTTACAGTTGGAACTACCAGCACCAAGATCGCAATGACGTGCAATGTGACCGGGCTTCCCGCATTTGAAACATTTGATAACTTTTTCACTCCGTTTTTGCGATCCTTTCAGCGCCTGCAATATTTCGTCTACCCACTCTGGCCTTTCTACTTCCACACGGCGTGCTTTAAAAACTGGCTTACACAGAAGCGACGCTGTTTCCTGAATCAGAGCATGTGATACCGTTTCTGCGAATGTTGGCTTTGGATTTGCGTATGTAGCTCGCTTTGTTTCGACGTCCCGTATGCCATTTATAAAGCTCTGAATATTTACCCTTTCAGTGTATTCCACGGGTGCGTATGCATTTGCCAAATGAGCCAACCTTTCAACATCCGAAGCAAACTCTTGCAAAGTCCCATTCGCTTTTTGGTGACGGTTTTGCAACTCAATTTGGAATATCTGTTTTCTATGCTCGCTTCCATAACGTCTCTCGACAGCGGCCATTAATGCTTCATAGCTGTTCCGTTCGTACTCTGGAATAGTCTGTAAGATTTTGGCAGCTGATCCTTTCAATGCTACGCAGAGTGCAGCGACTTTATCTTCCGCATTCCAGTTGTTCACTGCTGCGGTCTTCTCAAATTGTAGCTTGAAGACCTGGAAAGGAACAGAACCGTCAAAAGATGGAGTTTTTACCTTTGGCTTACTCGTTGAAACTGCTGGGCGATTTAGTTGCAACTGCTCGATACGTCCTCTCAAAGCATCCACCACGGCCTCGATTTTTTCCTCAAACTGCAAAATGTTTGTATCCTGGGCCTCCAGCTCCGATGTTACCCTTATCTCCTGTGCCTCCAGCTGCGAGGATATGCGGGCCTCCTGTGCTTTCAACTGCTCAGGCAACTGATATGTCATATATGTCTTTTGCTCTTCCAGTAGGGATGCCATATATAATTTTTCTGTTCTTCCAGTTCAGATTCCATCTTGGATGTAATGTGTGTTTCCTGTGATTCCAGTTGAGATGACATTTTTGAAATGCGTGCCTCCTGTGCCTTCAGTTGGGATGATATTTGCGACAGCATTGATGTTACTGTCGATGTTTGTGCAGATATTGCAGTCAATATCTTGTTATAGTCTGTGCTCGATACTGTCTGCGTAACTGTCTCTTCCATTTTTGTCGTTTCCTCGCCACCAAGATGAAAGTCATACTCTTCCACGTCAATTCCTTCTAATTCCATTGCCTGTCGTAGTCGTTCCTGAAGTTCTAGTTTAATGCCGGTTGTATTCAATATACGGCTCTCCAACTCCTTCTTCAGTTGCTGGATCTTCTATTCACTTAACTTTGGCATGCCCAAGTTGTATTCGAAGCCTTCGGAATTTATTCAACAATTCGCTTAAATGAAACTGATCCCTCGCCGCCACTGTTGTCGCCCTTTTATACTGTCCGACCTCCTCGTTGCATATTCCTAAGCTTTTCTAATTCCAGAACTTACTAGTTAGTTATAATTTCTCAGCTACAACTACAGATGTATAATTTGTATAGCTTTTCTCATACCCTCTGTGAGCTGGTCCAATTGTTGGTATTTTAGTAGTGTTAATGATAAGCTTGAGTTCCTAAACGAGAATCTGCTAAGTATTTTTAACAAGCATGCCCCCGAGCGATTTGGTTCATCGGTATCGCCCTGGTACACGCCTAGAGTGTTGGCAGCAATCAAGGCGCGTAACAAGGCTTTATCCAAATGGAAAGCAAACCCTTACCAGTCTAACTGGAATTCGTTCAAAGCCACCAGGAACAGAGCAACTTCCGTTATCAGATGTGAAAAGCGTAATTTTTATGTTGCCAAGCTTGACCCCTCCCTGCCTCCTAATGTTTTATGGCGTAACCTTAAACGCCAGCGTGTATGTGGTAGGACAATGATGAAGCTTACACACTAGATCCTGACCTGCTTAATGAAGCCTTTGTTATCTGCCCTACACCCGGCGCTCACCGTACGTAACCGTATATGGGTCTTGCTGTCGGCATTTGTATGTAATGTTGAAATCCCGCTGTGTTGTGGGTCGATATTGTAATACGAATGCAATATAAATGTGTGAGGTCGATATTTATATATGCATAAAAAACGCATTGGCCTAGAATAGCATAATGCATAATGCTACAAATGCATTGGCATAGAAGGGCATAATGCATAATGCTACACACCCTCGATCGCCTTAATAGCCGCTTGGCTACCAGAGTAGATGTTAAATTCCCTAACCATAGTAGCACTGGATAACATTTCATTCACCGCATCCTTAATCGCAGCGACTTCCGCTTGGAATACACTGCAGTGATCAACCAACTTAAACTTGCAGCTTACATTTAGCTCTTCACAAAAGAGGAGAGTCTTTAGTTGTTCCATGTGCAATTTTTAAGACGAATTTCAAAAGCAACGAATATCTGCATTTTGTTTTAATATTATAGTGAAGTGTGAAAAACATTTTGAAAAGTCCTTTTCCTTAAAATTTAAGAATAAATATTTCATTTGGCAGCTGGCTAAAAACGCTGTTTATAAATTTGGGCAAAACACTTGAGGGAAAACTATATTAGATCAATGCAAGAAAGCCAAGTATTTTGCTATTATCGTTGATGCTGCGTTTGATGCTAGTCACGTTGAACAGACTACGTTCATTTTGCGCCTCCATTTCAATTCGAAAGCAACAGATTTTATAATTGAAGAAAGGTTTTTGGCTTTCGTGGATTGTAACTAGAGCTTACTATTTCTTCTCGAACACACTTCTCGCGAGATTTTCGTGTCTCGAAGTAATCGAAAATCTGGCCAGTTGCTCGACATAAACTTAATCGCTGTATGGACAGTATTTACACACTTGGGTTTTTTTTACTTGTGACTTCTTACTTGATTTTATTCCTTTCCAATGAAACTTAACTCAAAACACATGTATTTATTATACATATAATTTTGTTCACAATATTTTATTTTTTTAACGAGACATCGAGAACACGGCTTTTCGCGAAATTCTCGAATCTGTTATACTCGTAATACTCGCGAGCTTCTCAATTTTCAATTCAGTCGCTGCATTGGCAGTACTTTATACATTTCGGTGTTTTTTACTTGTGGTTTTGTGGACATTTTCGCTTGTGCACCAGAGTAAATCGTAAGCTCCTATATAAAACAGCCAATAGGGCTGATTACATTCAACACGGCGTCTAAAGACCACAACCACAATAAGGCAAAGCTTGACGACAATCGTAGCCAAGCATTGGCATCTTAATTACTTTGAAAACGGCAGCCACCAATATAAATTACAGTAAACAGAATCGAAAAATTAAAAAAAAAATATTAATCATGTTTAAAAAACGCCCAAAAGAATGATTTTAGATTTTATTATCTGTTATTTATCTCTATTTTAGTTTTTATTGACAAAATAAAAAGGACGCCACTCACTGTCGCCTCCTAAAAATAGAATTAGGTTTAATCTGGCTACAACGGCTTTCGTGATTGATTGTCGTGCTGCTCTGTCGCGCAAAAAATAACGACAATCATAAGAAAATGTGTAAAAATAATATGACAGATGTGGCGGCTACACCGCCGTCTTGAATGTAATCAGCATTAATGAATCGATTTAATTGAATGTCGAGAAACTCGCCAGCCTTACGAGTAGTTCAAGATTCGAGAATCTCGCGAGAAGGCGAAACTCGCGAAAAATATCTTTTCGAACAACTTCGAGAAATCGAAAGCTCTAATTGTAACCAAAAAACTGGTCAGGGAATCGCTGATTTAATTTGCCATACTATAGGTAAACATGAAATCCCATTAAAAGATTGGTGTGCACAAGGGTACGAGAACGGCGCCAATATGAAAGGAGCTTGCAACGGAGCACAACAACAACAAAAACTCGAATTGTGATTACTCGCCTTGTGCAACCCACAGTCTCAATTTATGTTTTGTTGATGCTTTAGAATGTTGTACACAAATGTTTTACTCTTTTCAGCAGCAGTCCAAAACGATGGGACACAGTCTTTCAGACACTAGGTGGTCGGCTAGAATGGAGGCAATCAGACCATCCCCAACCACGATCCAGGATTAACACAGGCACTAAACGCATTACTTAAGCTAAATTTGACTGCCAATCATACGGAGATGTTACCGGCATTGTCAGGTATATCAACAAGTTCGAATGTATCTTGCTGTCATCAATTTGGTTCAAAATACTGACTACCATTATTGAAAGAAACGTCGTACTCCAAGCTAAAGACGCCACTAGAGGTTTACGCCGATCACTTAATCGGCGGCGGTGGCGCAGGCTCTATTATATACCGGCGGCGGCGGCGTGTGCGGCGCGCCGGCGTACGCCGGTGTTCTTACTTTAAAAAGCTTGATTTTTCGATTAAAAAAAATAATATTTATGAAAGGGTTTGCTTGTATGTATTTAAGGAAATCAACGTGTTGGCCATTTCGGAAAGATCCGAGGTTTTTGCCTCAAGATCTCGCAGGCTGTTCAAACATTTTCAGGAGTAGCTCCTTGCGGAGGGATTGTCCCTCGTTCACTTTCTCCAGAGAGGCTTCGAACCTAGCCCCGGTCTTTGGAATTGGTACAGCTGCGTCTGCTGAAAAGAAATAGAGATACATAAAATAGCCACACTTTTGTCTGCATATCCCGTGCAAAGCGTAGTTTCACCTAGGGTTAACTCCTAACAATCGTCGCGAACACAAATTCTTTATTCTTTATTCTTTCTCCTTGGCGGCCACGCACAAAGTTGACTTACGGTTGCTATTAATGGTCTATTAATACTCATGAAACTCGTGGCACAGGGCGCCTCCAGTTTTTTCGGCTGTTTTTAAGAGCTACAATTCCCGATATGCGAACAGTAGAAATCCCGACCACCAGTCGCTACCAGGCCTTCTGACCCTCACACCATATACCAGCACAGAAGCTATAGGACTGCGACTTCGAACTCATACCTTCGTCGACGTCATTTTCCTAGAAGCTCTAGGTGTAGCTGCGAAGACTTTCCAACGGATGTTTTTGCCGAGCTACACCAGAGAAACAAATTGAAACGTTAGGGAGTTCGGCCAAGGATGCCGTCATTGCGTAATGGGTGAAAATCGTATAATCCTCGGCGCATCTATATATTTAAAATTTTACAAGGACCCTGGATAAAATTTTTAAAATGTAGACCAGAGTTTTTAGAATGAAAGTCGACCGATTTTAAGTTGAATGATATTTACTGCCGTTTTCCGGCCTAATGATATAAGAGCTCATTATGGATGACCGCGTAGCTTTAGTTTTCAGACTAGTTCGACTGTCTACTTCGTTAGGGTAATAGCACCCACGGTCATTTTTCCACTGTCTTGGGAAAGCTTTTGCTTCACCACTTTGAGTGTTCTTGCGAAGGACAAAGCCTCACCTGCTAAGTACATATATGTGCCTACGTATTCACATTTGTAAAAGGAGCCGTAACGCGTAGGTGATATTTAAACTTGGTTGATAGGCTATACTCAATGTAATTAACTCCAAGGGAATAGTTTTGAATAGGGCCGCCAACTTTATGTCAAACCGGGAGACTTGGGTGTTGAAGGATGAATTGTTTAAATTAAAATTAACATTTCAGACGCTATTGTATAGTTTCGCAAATAAACAACAGATGTTTGAATGTAAGCCCAAGCGATTTTTCAAACCCTTCTCATATGTACATATATCCTCAACTTAAGTATGAGGTAAAAAACATTTCAAAGGAGTGTTTATGCCTCTAGAACCTACTAAAGGATTTTGCATCACTGATTTCGCTTATTCTTTCAGCCAATCGCAATATAAAATTTTAAAAAAATCGGCACTTTTTTTGCTTTTTTAACAACTTGGCCACAATTTGAAACGCCTTGGGTAATTTTTTTTTTTTTTTTGGAAAAAATATGCAAAGTGATTATATAAATTTATTATATAACGTTTCTTTTAGTGTTTTGTTTTAATAACTTGGTGAATTGGGTGATGCAAAGTCCGTGTTATGCTTGCATCGAAAACACCTGTTTTTATACTCAGTTGAGCAGAGCTAACAGAGTATATTAAGTTTGATTGGATAACGGTTGGTTGTACATATATAAAGGAATCGAGATAGATTTAGACTTCCATATATCAAAATAATCAGGATCGAAAAAAAATTTGATTGAGCCATGTCCGTCCGTCCGTCCGTCCGTTAACACGATAACTTGAGTAAATTTTGAGGTATCTTGATGAAATTTTGTATGTAGGTTCCTGAGCGCTCATCTCAGATCGCTATTTAAAATGAACGATATCGGACTATAACCACGCCCACTTTTTCGATATCGAAAATTTCGAACAACCGAAAAAGTGCGATAATTCATTGCCAAAGGCGGTTAAAGCGATGAAACTTCATAGATGGGTTGACGTTATGACGCAGAATAGAAAACTAGTAAGATTTTGGACAATGGGCGTGGCACCGCCCACTTTTACAAGAAGGTAATTTAAAAGTTTTGCAAGCTGTAATTTGGCAGTCGTTGAAGATATCATGATGAAATTTGGCAGGAACATTACTACTATTACTATATATGTGCTAAATAAAAATTAGCAAAATTGGATGAAGAACACGCCCACTTTTTAAAAAAAAATTTTTTTAAATTCAAATTTTAACAAAAAAGTTAATATCTTTACTGTATATAAGTAAATTAAGTCAAAATTCAACTCCAGTAATGATATGATGCAACAAAATCCAAAAATAAAAGAAAATTTCAAAATGGGTGTGGCTCCGCCCATTTTCATTTAGTTTGTCTAGAATACTTTTAATGCCATAAGTCGAACAAAAATTTACCAATCCTTCTCAAATTTGGTAGGAGCATAGATTATGTGACGGTAACTGTTCTCTGTGAAAATGGGCGAAATCGGTGGAAGCCACGCCCAGTTTTTATACACAGTCCACCGTCTGTCCTTCCGCTCGGCCGTTAACACAATAACTTGAGCAAAAACTGATATATCTTTACTAAACTTAGCCCACGTACTTATCTGAACTCACTTTATCTTGGTATAAAAAATGGCCGAAATCCGACCATAACCACGCCCACTTTATCGCTATCGAAAATTACGAAAAATGAAAAAAATGCCATAATTCTATACCAACTACGAAAAAAGGGATGAAACATGGTAAGTGGATTGGTTTATTGACGCAAAATATAACTTTGGAAAAAACTTTGTAAAATGGGTGTGACACCTACCATATTAAGTAGAAGAAAATGAAAAAGTTCTACAAGGCGAAATCAACAGCCCTTGGAATCTTGGCAGGAATACTGTTAGTGGTATTGCATATATAAATAAATTAGCAGTACCCGACAGATGATTTTCTGGATCACCTGGTCCACATTTTGGTCGATATCGCGAGAACGCCTTCACATATACATCTAAGGGCCACTCGCTTTTAAAACCCTCATTAATACTTTTAATTTGATATCCATATCGTACAAACACATTCTAGAGTCACCTCTGGCCCACCCTAATGGCGATATCTCGAAAAGGCGACCACCTATATACCTAATGTCCACTCCCTCTTAAAATGCTCAGTAACACCTTTCGTTTGATACCCATATCGTACAAACATTCTATAGTCACCCCTGGCCCACCCTAATGGCGATAACTCGAAAAGGCGTCCACCTATAGACCTAATGCCCACTCCCTCTTAAAATGCTCAGTAACACCTTTCGTTTGATACCCATATCGTACAAACATTCTAGAGTCACCCCTGGCCCACCCTAATGGAGATATCTCGAAAAGGCGTCCACATATAGACCTAATGCCCACTCCCTCTTAAAATGCTCAGTAACACCTTTCGTTTGATACCCATATCGTACAAACATTCTAGAGTCACCCTTGGTCCACCTTTATGGCGATATCTCGAAAAGGCGTCCACCTATAGAACTAAGGATTACTCCCTTTTAAAATACTCATTACCACCTTTCATTTGATACCCATATCGTACAAACACATTCTAGAGTCACCCTGGCCCACCCTGATGGCGATATCTCGAAAAGGAGTCCACCTATAGACCTAATGCCCACTCCCTCTTAAAATGCTCAGTAACACCTTTCGTTTGATACCCATATCGTACAAACATTCTAGAGTCACCCCTGACCCACCCTAATGGCGATATCTCGAAAAGGCGTCCACCTATAGACCTAATGCCCACTCCCTCTTAAAATGCTCAGTAACACCTTTCGTTTGATATTCATATCGTACAAACATTCTAGAATCACCCTTGGTCCACCTTTATGGCGATATCTCGAAAAGGCGTCCACCTATAGAACTAAGTATTACTCCCTTTTAAAATACTCATTACCACCTTTCATTTGATACCCATATCGTACAAAAACATTCTAGAGTCACCCCTGGCCGACCCTAATGGCGATATCTCGAAAAGGCGACCACCTATATACCTAATGTCCACTCCCTCTTAAAATGCTCAGTAACACCTTTCGTTTGATACCCATATCGTACAAACATTCTAGAGTCACCCCTGACCCACCCTAATGGCGATAACTCGAAAAGGCGTCCACCTATAGACCTAATGCCCACTCCCTCTTAAAATGCTCAGTAACACCTTTCGTTTGATACCCATATCGTACAAACATTCTAGAGTCACCCATGGCCCACCCTAATGGCGATATCTCGAAAAGGCGTCCACATATAGACCTAATGCCCACTCCCTCTTAAAATGCTCAGTAACACCTTTCGTTTGATACCCATATCGTACAAACATTCTAGAGTCACCCCTGGCCCACCCTAATGGCGATATCTCGAAAAGGCGTCCACCTATAGAACTAAGGATTACTCCCTTTTAAAATACTCATTACCATCTTTCATTTGATACCCATATCATACAAACACATTCTAGAGTCACCCCTGGCCCACCCTAATGGCGACATTTCGAAAAGGCGTGCACCTATAGACCTAATGCCCACTCCCTCTTAAAATGCTGAGTAACACCTTTCATTTGATGCCCATATCGTACAACTAGAGACACCCCTGGTCCACCTTTATGGCGATATCTCTAAACGGCGTCCACCTATGGAACTAAGGATCACTGCTTTTCAAAATACTCATTAACAGCTTTCATTTGATACCCATATCGTACAAACATATTCTAGAGTCACCCCTGGTCCACCTTTATGGCGATTTCTCGAAAAGGCGTTCACCTATAGAACTAAAGCCCATTCCCTTTTAAAATACTCATTATCACCTTTTATTTGATACCCATATCGTACAAACACATTCTAGAGTCAGCCCTGGTCCACCTTTATGGCGATATCCCTAAATGGCGTCCATCCATAGAACTATGGCCTACTCTCTCTTAAAATACTCTTTAATACCTTCCATTTGATACACATGTCATACAACCACATTCCAGGGTTACCCTAGGTTCATTTTCCTACATGGTGATTTTCCTTATTTTTTTTCCATAGCTCTCAACTGAGTATGTAATGTTCGGTTACACCCGAACTTAGCCTTCCTTACTTGTTTTAAATATCTTTTGAACAGTTAGAAAGGGTTAAATTTCGCAATTAGTTTCTTATAACTGGCAGTGATGGGTATCCGTTGATATCACTTTCGACCATATCCGACCAATTTTCGACTTGAACAATAAATGGCATAAACAGTCTTAAACGAGTAGAAAATATAGTAGCGCGCCGGACGCCGCCGCCGCGCCGATAATTTTGACATTCGGCGGCGGCGTGCGAAAAACGACCCTGATCGGCGGCGGCGTTTTTCGGCGGCGTATATCTCTAGACTCCACCATAGATGTTGAGGTTCGACATCTAGATGCCTTATTAGCTGGGCTCGTATTACGTGTTATGATCCGTGTACGAAACTCATTTTTTAAATCCCAATAGCTCTGAAATGGTGGATCGGATTAATGGCATATTTGAAGTAGTGACAAGTAGTACTCGTTAGATAACTTTTTATAATTTTTAAGAAAAGTTTGACAGTTGCGTAGTTATCGCTTCAGTGAAAATGGTTTTCAGTCACTGATCGTAGCACGTAATACGGGACTTGATTTGAAGTTGATCAGGAACCAATGGGAAACAAGTTTAAACGAATGCAGAAAACAGTTGCTGTTCAATTGAACATCTCGCCAAAGTCTCCGGACATTCGAAAGAGAAAACCCAAAAGAAGTTTTGAAGATAATGGAAATGAGATGAGTTCGGTTGATTCAGAGTCTGATTTTAAAAACAATACATTCTTGGTGACCGTTGATTCGGTAATCACTGGCATTACTGAACGAATTGCAGCTATGAGAACTTTTAACGAGACGTTTTCTTTTTTGTTTTCAATTTTAAGACATGGATGAAACTACGGTTCGGGCGAGCGCAGCAAAATTTTCCGAAAAATACAAGTCGTACGTTTCTCAAAGCTTAGAATGCGAAATAATTCACTTGAAACACATATACGAAGCAAATTTTGACAAAGGTCTGTTATCATTGGAATAGCTAAATCCCATCTATGTTCAAAATCTGTATACAATTTTCCCAAACTTTTGCACTATACCTGTCACTAGAGCAGAACGTTCTTTCAGCGTCCTTGCAAGAATCAAAAACTTTCATAGATCGTGTTCATCTCAAGAGCGAGTTTCAGGACTTGTCACGCTTTGTATTGAATCCGTTTTGGCAAGACAGTTAAATTTTGATATTATTATAAAAAAAATTGCAGCGAAAAAAGCAAGAAAAGCCATAGTAAATATTCTGTGTTAATTTTATATTCAGCTCTTAGGCCAAAAATTATTTAGTTGATGTGGCAAAAACTTTTTTTGATGTAATCCATCAATAGTGATTCATGAATTAATTCAAATTAATCAAATTGTTTAGTCCCGCGCCCGGATTTTCTCTCTACGGCCCTGCATACAATAGTCCGTCCTGTCCGGGATAAAGTCGAAACTGGTAAGAAGGCTAGAGTGTCCGAAGCCAGAAAGCACATAGCCTATATCACGAAGCCTGACTAACGACCGGGCCGCGGCCGCCTTTTGCGCAATATCTACTAGATATATGTTCAGCATGACGTTCAGTGCCAAAGTATGTGTTGTTCTAAGAATGCCACTGATACCGATCAGCGCCGTCCGTTGCACTGACACTAACATTTTGGAGGTGCTCACCGTGTCCAGTGGTTTCCACCAGACCAGCACCCCATAGAGCAGAATCGGTTTGACCACCATCTCATAAAGCCAGTGCACTACTCCTGGCGAGAGTCCCCATCTCTTTCCGATAGCTCCCCTGCAGCAGTACAAGGCAACCGCGGCCTTCCTGGCCCTATCTTCCACGGAAGCCACCTTAGAGTGCTGAAGATTGATTTGACGGATTTCCATAAAAACCGCTCTTCTTCCGCACCCCATCCTTGGCGGACTCGTGTTAGCCGTGCCCATTCTAAAAAGCCCCCTCTCAAGACCGCTATCCAGAGCCGATTGTATAGTCGCCCTTCAACGGTCTTGTGGTTATCTGTGCTACGAAGGGAGGCCACGCGAGGGTTGACGCATTATAGGTAATGCGTTCAGAGCCAGACCGGACGCAAAGCGGGAAAATTTTCAACCGCACCTACACCACCAACTTAACGGCGACGGAGCCGGAACGTACCTTGAGGCCCGCCACGGTTTTAACGTGACGTGGGCAGGTGCAGCATTAGCCTGCCAGCCATTTCGATAGGGTTTCACCCCGACCTACTAAGGTGGTAGAATACCGCACCTACCAGCCCAAAGTAATCAAGTCCAAAATCGAAGTCAAAATCAAAAACCCTAACAATCCAGTTCGTCACCGTTGTGTACGGATCTTGACACTAAGCAGAGTCCTCCCTCCCCTGAGCTCGGCACAATGACTCGGGGGTGCGGGTTTTATCGATCCGCAATTATCAGTAGAAGCAGGGGCACCTCGTGCAGGACGTGATAACTAATTACGCGTGACAGTTTGGCACTATGGCCGGTCTAAGACTGATAACAGTCCCTGATCCAGAGCCTGGAACCACGTGTGATATCCAAGCCAAATATCTTAGCCCCCTAAAGTTAGTAAACTGGTTATTAATTTAATAATTCAATATTTGGCTAGAGTTTTATATTTAGCTGAAAGAAGTGTTTACCGTACGTAATCTTATTCATATATGAGACTTAGAATTTTTCTTTTTCAATTGCAAAAGTGAAAATAAATGAGCTCTTTCGTTTCTTTTAGTGGCACATGCGAAAATTCTTGGATCAGCGGAGCTTCACGTTAAGCAGGAGAGCACCATCGCATTATCATGTTCGGTGAATATTCACGCCTCATCCGTATTGTGGTAAGATAAATATAAAAATACCCACAAGCCAATTTGAATCTTATATAGGGCTTACTATAAATGACCTAAACTTGTATGGCCTGATATATGTATTGTATATATATTGTATATCAAAGTTGTTAATAAAGGGAAAGAAATTGTCGGGACGGTGATGAAGATTTTTTAGATCGCAAAAATAGACCATACCATCTCAAAACTTTCAAACTGAAGTGAATGCTCTCGAAAAATGTGGCGTGAAAATGGTGATTTAATTTCCTTTAGATCTTATACATCTCTTATATTTGGGTGTTGTAAAGAAAAGTGTGCTTTTGATTATGAAAAATTTCCATACTAAAACTAAACTTACATTGTCTCGAAAAGATAAACTTAATAGGATAATTTTAGCAATAAATAAGTTCATGCCGAAAGAATTCGCTCGCAGGAGTGGTTTTTGAGGAGGTCCCCCGCTTGAAAGCCATTGAGTTTCGGCAGCTAGCTTTGTATACAGACATTGTCATTTTCAAAGGGCTGATTTATCACGTTCTATATGAACACTTTTTACTTTTAACATCTGCTTATCGTTCGGTCCATGTCCATCTAGTTGCCAAAATAACTTGAATTGTATTCAGCAATTGTTTGAAGCGTACGTAGAACATTTTGGAAAGTTATATGGAGACGATAGGGTAAGTTATAATGTTTATAACTTGCTACACCTATCCAAATGCGTTGAAAAATGTGGAGATGTTGATTCATTCTCGTCTTATAAGTTTGAAAATTTTTTACAAGTTTTGAGAAAAGATTGCAAAAAACCGTCAAAAATCTTAGAACAAATGAATAACCGATTGGCAGAAAGAAGTATTATTTGCGCTAGAAATACAAAAGTCCTAACAATTTTTGTCTCACTAAGGATTAAAACCCATGCAATTTTTTAAGCTGACTCTGAAGAGAAGCTTTTCATGGCAGATTACACTTGGAGAATTCGCTAAAACACTGCCGAAAGCGACTTTACTTAGAAATTTTATTTCCAATTGAAAAAACTTTTTTCTTAATTTTTTATTTTGATTTATCCGGGACTTGAACCCAGGATCTTAGGTGTGGTAGACGGAGTATGATACCACCGCACCACGCTCAGAAGGACGCACAGAGAGCTAAAAAGAAATAATTAAATGGAAAATAATAACACCTGAACGACTATGAAATATACTGGAAAACCAACATACACATTGGCAAACTTTTTTTTTAAATACAACTTTAACACACTGTTGAAAACATCGAATAATATAGACCAAAAACTAAGAACTAAAACTAAATTAGAGGATCCGTCAAGCAGCCACGGCGTATACAAGCTTACCTGCGGATGCCAACACAGTTACATAGGACAAACAGGACGGCAAATAAGAACGAAGTTCAGAGAACACATTAGCGATTACAACAAAAAACACGGAATCCAAATATCATACCAGAGTCCAACTTCGCGAATCACATAGTCGAAAATGAATGTTCCCCAGCAAACATCAATTAAACAGTCAGGGTCCTTCAAATACAAGCCAAAGACCGACGCCTATGCAATCAGCATTACATAATAAGATTATATATTGAGTACAAAAACCCATTTTTAAATTTCATAAACCAGGTTGAATAAGGAATATTAATAATATTGCAGTCATAAAATCAATCTTGAATATTACCATATAATAAGAAACTTTTGGCTTTAAACCTCCCTATTCATCTTTCTAATAACCTATTTCAAAGCTATGGGTTACCAGTTATCTCCGAGAATTTATTTTTAGTTCCTATGTACGAACTATGGGGCAAATAAGATTAAAAACTTTTTTCGAAAGTTTTTCTAAGCGGGGTCACTCCTCAGCAGTGGTTAGGCCAGCTTAGAAAGTGCATATCTGCGTGAAGCAAAAATTCACTTGCTTTCCAAGATGTCGTTTATATTCAACATGAACACGCATGTCCCGCAAATGTGTAGGAGAAATATAAAAGCAGTTTACCAAAAACTGGAAATAGCGTTCCTAAAACAGCGAGAAAGGTGGACTTACCATCTTTTTGTGTTAACTTATTTATTTATTTGATATACAAATTAATAAAAATCTTACGGACTAGTTGTACAATAACGTATGTATAAAAGCAAAAAATTTACAAGATTTACTGCTTTAATATGAATTTGTAATTAAGTTTTGATGGTGTCAGAAAGGACTGCTTTCAAATTATCCTATGTAAGTCCCTGACATGCCGACTGCAAGTTTAATTATATACAAAATTGATTGTTTAGTATATTATCGGAATAGTCAATATTTCGAGCCACACAAAATCAAAATCGAGTTATCGAGAGACGGACGAAGTTTATTGGAGTTTGGAAAGCACATTATATATTCTACTTTTACCATTTACAAAAGTATTTTATATTTATGTACAATTACACTGCGGAATAAAAATTTTAAAATAATCAGCGGTCACGATTTTGTTAATGGTTTTTAATAACACTAGTAGTAGGATTACGAACTGCGTTTTTAAGTTTCAAGTTCTTGAGGTAAACGAAACTTAAGAAATTAATGAAAAAATTATATGACTCATCCAGTTGTATTAATTTCATTATTCCGCAATAAGTTTTGTTATATATTCAGGTGTTTAATTATTAATTTTTCCTTTATCTTCTTTTGGCCTTAACGTTATCAGTTCGTGTCTTATTTCGAGTATTATAGTTCGTTTTCTCTTCAAAAATATGAGTCCGAAACGTAAGCCTTGTGTTAATGATTCCAACAATTTTTGCTATATATGTGGGAAATTTTGCCTTAAAACCGAAAGAAACCCGATCACAGGGTCTGTGAAAAATACCTACAAAGCATACTTTGGGAAAAACCTTGCACAAAAGAATAAATATTGGGTGCCCAATATCGTGTGTAAGTCTTGTGTGGAATCTTTGCGATACTGGAGCCAAGGAGGACGTAAAGGTCTTCATTTTGGAGTTCCGATGATATGGACTGAGTCAACTAATCATTTAAATGATTGCTACTTTTGTGCAGTTAATGCAAAAGGTATCAACAGGCATAAAAAACGTACTTAGGTTTATCCTAATGTAAAATCGGCTAAGCCCCCCGTATTGCACAGTCATGATTTGCGAATTCCAGTATTTTTATCACCATCTGCCGCAAACTGTGATGATGTTCAAATGTCAGAGACACTAGAAATTTCGATAAACAGCAGTGAAAGTGAGCTCGAAGAAAGTAGTTGTACGAAACAGAGATTTTCTACAGAAGAGCTTAATGACTTGGTTCGTGACTTGAATTTATCGAAAAAGTCGACTGAACTTCTGGCGTGGAGGCTAAAACGAAAATCTTCTCTACAACCTCGTGTTGCTATTACAGCCTTTAGAAACAGAGAGCAATACCTTCCGCCTTACTTCACCAAAGAAGACAATCTTGTATATTGTACCAATATTTCTGGACTGTTAAGTGCTATGGCCCTTCCCGAATATAACCTCGAACATTGGAGGCTTTTTATAGATTGCTACACAATGGAAATAAACTTGCTTCGGTTCCAATCGGTCATAGTACCAAACTAAAAGAAGAATACGAAAATGTAAAAATTGTTTTAGCAAAGATTTTGTATGCACAACATAAGTGGTCAGTCTGCGTGGACTAGAAGATGGTGAATTTTTTATTGGGCCAACAAAGTGGGTATACTAAATACCCCTGTTTTATATGTTTATGGGACAGTCGTGCAAGAACATTGGAAAGGGCTGGCCGGTGAGAGAAAATATGGAGGTAGAAAAAACAAATGTGGTTCATGACCAACTCATAAGCCGAAAAAAAATCGTTCTTCCACCACTTCACATCAAGCTTGAGCTAATGAAACAGTTCATCAAAGACCTTGATAAAACAGGTGACTGTTTCGAATATGTGTGCAAAAAATTTACAGTCCTTAGTATGGAAAAATTAAAAGCGGGAGTCTTCGACGTTCCTCAAATTCGTACCCTTTTAAACAAGACACTGATGTCTTAAACCATATGTCACAAATTGAATCTGAAGCCTGGCTAAGCTTTGCTAATGTAGTCAAACATTTTTTGGGAAATCATGAATCACCAGACTATGCAAAACTTGTTGCTGAAATGCTTCCCAGTTTCACAAACTAGGAGCTAAAATGAGCATTAAATTACATTATTTACATGTTCATTTGGACTAATTTCCGGATAACCTAGGCGAATACAGTGAAGAACAAGGTGAACGGTTCCACCAGGATATAAAAATAATGGAAGAAAAATACCAAGGTCGATGGGACGACCACATGATGGCAGACTACTGCTGGAACTTAATACGGTATTGTCCTGAGCAGAAACATCATAGGAGGGCCTACAGAAAATCTTTTTTGTAATTTTTTTAAAATTAATTAATGAAAAGAATATATATTTTTTTTATTTTTGTAATATTTTTCTACAGGCGCGCAATAAAAATATAATTTAAATCCATATTGGTATTTTTAATTAGGTTTTTTTCGTGAAATATTTAAAAGTCATTATCTCAAAAACTAGAGCCAATTTGACAAAACTGATATTATTTTCGTAATAAGCGCCCCAAACTACTCTTAATAGACTTAAAAATCTCCGACCGCAAAATTTTGTTCCGCAGTGTTATTAATGATGCTGTCGGAATGGACTTGATAGCTCCATTTGGCGGCCCTGATATTATGTTCGGTCATTCAAGTCTCGTACCTAATAACAGTAATTCTCTTGTGTTTTCAAACCTGTTTCTGTCGTTCCAAAAGCTGAATACACTGTAATTAGGTAGAAGACTTGAACGTCTTATTGTAGTAGTAAATTACGAGTTGCTACACAAAAGCCAAAAGTGAAAGGGAACTTGATGTCATTTTTCTTGTAGATCTTAAAGATTTAAGAGCGATTTTAAAGATTTAAGAGTGAATGCATAAACTATAAATACGTTGGTTATGAACTGATTTCCAGTTTATTTTCGGATCTTATAAGCAAAATCGTAAACTTTTCCATAAATATAGTTATATATCAACTAGGAAAATATAACACAATTGTGAAAATTTTTCCAATTAACAAATTTGGTTTATGTTTTTTTCGAGGTTTGTCAACTTTGGTGATATCTGTGTCCACTATTTTATAAAAAGACTATATCAACCCTGAGCTGCATAAAAACTGAAAATTATTTATGAGTCCAACGAGCATTAATTTTCTTATATACTATATGTTAAAAACTGACTATTTATTAAAAACTTTTCTAAAATTAAATTTTATCCACGTGGTTCAGATCTGGGCAAAAAAAGATATTTATTTACCCATGTCCGTCCGTCCCTCCGTAAACACGATAAATTTTAAGGCATCTTGATGAAATTTGGTATGTAGGTTCCTGGGTGTAGTGTAAACAGCCAACAATTGCAATGCCAAAACGTGTAAACCACTTAATGTGCCACCCTGTGACAAAATGAGTCTAAACTTTAATCAACACAAAGCGGCGCATTTACTAATTGTTGCTGATAGCGCAACTCCCACGATTTAATACAGATGTGTGTGCACCGCGCGACCAAACCAAATTCGCATTTAGGCAAATTTGCTGATACTGCATTTCCCACAGATATCACAAATCAACACAAATATGAAGGTACACATTTTTGTAAGGTTTAAAGTAAATATTTATGTAAGAATATGTTTAGAATAATTTAGTATAAATAAGCTGACAATATTTGAATAAAGGCAATTCGTACTTAAACGTCAAAACGCACCTTTTATATGGCGATCCTGCCTTTGATTCTGCTGGGTAATTATTCAGCCTAAGCCTTATAAGGAAACGAATTTACCAAACACAATAGTTTTTCTAAATTTACTCATGGATTATCTATGAATAAAAGTAATTGGAACAGTGCGAGTAGCAGTAGACGGAAAGGAAGAAAGTGAAAGGCAAGGCGGAGAACACCCAGCGGCACCGGCAATATTCCAGCCAAAGGCATTATCTACATAACAACATAATAACGTTTGAATTGGTATACAAAAGGAGTCACAGCAAAGGAAGTTGGTGCTAAATACAAATCTACGTCCTTTGCAAGCCAGAAATGTCCAATGGTGATGAGGTGCTATATAATTGGGAAGAAATTAATGAAGTCGGTTAGAGCATAAAAAGGGTGGAATAAACAACATGACTGGCAGCATAATATACGCATAGGAGAAGTGGAATAACATTTTTGATCCTATCACATCCGGACTTTTATGGAAAGAGCTATAATTTCCCAACCGGCGGGCTATAATTCTCAAATGGCAGCAACAACAAAAAGTCACACTACATAAAAATCTGCAACTATTTCGACTGGCAGCATTTAATAAGTATAATTAGCTTAATTTTGAAGTCGTTTTGACAATTTAGGAATTATTTTTTAGTAAGATAACCATAAAAATATTAGGGCAACCTAACGGCTGCCTATTGACGAGCAAAAATTTAAAATTTTTGCTGTAAAATACATATATTTTTGAAAGAATAAATTTAGGTACAAATAAAGAAGAAAAAATTAAACTAAAGCAAGAAATTAAGGAATTAAGAAATAATAATTATAAAAATAAAAAGTATAAGCATTAGGGTGTCAAAAAAAAATATTTTAAAAATATTGATTTTAAATAACATGGAAAGAATTAGGAAGGCTTGGACTTATGTTAAAGGCCCAATTGAAGACCTTAAAAACGAAGTAGAAGTAATAGATTACAATAAAGAATTAAAATGACTAAAAGAATTCTGGAAAACTATAGGAATTACTAGGGGACCAACTATTAATGATGTTATTAATCCTACAACTAGAGAGGAGGAAACTAGGCGTGTGATGATATTGTATAACACTACAGATAATAAATAAATAAAGACAAAAAAATTCATATTTTTACGATGGGCGGCCGAGAATCAAAAATATAAAAACCAACGGCAAACGTTGTAAACGTAGTCCAAGTAGTAAACCATACTGAGGCACTAGATACCATTAAGGTCATGCTTCTAATCATCTGTGTAGTTAGTTGCATTAATTTGTTTCTGAAGCTCAATTCAACCCATAACAAATTCCTAAAAAAGCGATATGCCAGCCGCGCCGACGGTTTAGATAAGGTTTAACAAACTTTTTTTATCTACCATCCCCAATGGACAAATGGGAAGATATCGTTAAACTACTCATAGAAGAAAAAACGATAGGAGAATAGTCTTACAAATGTATTAATAAAAATACAAAAGTAACGACAGAAACAGTAGTAAAGCATCTCAAAATAAAAGCTGAAGCATTTAATAAAATAGGAAAAACGATACAACAGTTAAATGGTAAACTAAATGGCAATCGAAAAGCCCAAGGATATCAAATTTTTACTAGCGTTAGAGACAAATTGGTGTCCTCACTGGCAAGATATGATACAGAATTCATAGTACCAACGAGATCGGAATAAGAAATAGAAATAGACTTTAGCACATTCCGGCTTTAGTCAGCCTCCGATTTAGAAGAGGAACCAGAAGAAGAACAAAAAGAAGAACAAAAAGGGGAAAAAAAAGAAATTTTAATACAGACACAAAACTGCCAAACAAGAAAAGACAAAATGGCACAAACCACAGTAGAATTTTTAAAAACGCATTCGTCAATTCTTCCTGAGTTTGATGGTAAGCCTGAAAACTTACATGGTTTCTTAGACGCACTAGATATCGTAGAACAAATTAACGATACTCATGAGACCATAGCAGTCTCTATGATAAAAACTAAGCTGAAGGGAACAGCTAGAAACCTTCTGAGCACTGAAAATTCAATACTAGCAATAAAGCAAAAGTTGAGTTCAGCAATTAAAGGTGAATCTGTAGAGGTTTTGACAGCAAAACTCTTAAACGTCCAACAGCGCAGTAAAACAGCTAACCAGTACACTGCAGAAATCGAAAAATTGACAAAATCGTTGGAGGGTGCTTACATATCTGATGGTCTTGCACCTGATTTGGCAACCAAATATGCCACACACTCAGGCCCGCAGAGAGCCGAGCCGGGCCCCTGGGACAGTTCGCGTTTACGGGCCCCCCTAAAAAATAAACTCAATCCAGTAAAAAAATAACATAACATACATAAATTTTTCAATTCTCATTGTCAGTTTTATTGCTTATAAAATAAGATTTACTGGAGCACTTACATAAATGAAATGTTAGATTTCATTGTTTGATTTACTTACATTACCTTTTTCCAAATATGTACATTTTAAGAGCTTGAATCAGCCAAGGAAATTCCTATACATTCCATAACAAATTCCTAAAAAAGCGATATGCCAGCCGCGCCGACGGTTTAGATAAGGTTTAACAAACTTTTTTTATCTACCATCCCCAATGGACAAATGGGAAGATATCGTTAAACTACTCATAGAAGAAAAAACGATAGGAGAATAGTCTTACAAATGTATTAATAAAAATACAAAAGTAACGACAGAAACAGTAGTAAAGCATCTCAAAATAAAAGCTGAAGCATTTAATAAAATAGGAAAAACGATACAACAGTTAAATGGTAAACTAAATGGCAATCGAAAAGCCCAAGGATATCAAATTTTTACTAGCGTTAGAGACAAATTGGTGTCCTCACTGGCAAGATATGATACAGAATTCATAGTACCAACGAGATCGGAATAAGAAATAGAAATAGACTTTAGCACATTCCGGCTTTAGTCAGCCTCCGATTTAGAAGAGGAACCAGAAGAAGAACAAAAAGAAGAACAAAAAGGGGAAAAAAAAGAAATTTTAATACAGACACAAAACTGCCAAACAAGAAAAGACAAAATGGCACAAACCACAGTAGAATTTTTAAAAACGCATTCGTCAATTCTTCCTGAGTTTGATGGTAAGCCTGAAAACTTACATGGTTTCTTAGACGCACTAGATATCGTAGAACAAATTAACGATACTCATGAGACCATAGCAGTCTCTATGATAAAAACTAAGCTGAAGGGAACAGCTAGAAACCTTCTGAGCACTGAAAATTCAATACTAGCAATAAAGCAAAAGTTGAGTTCAGCAATTAAAGGTGAATCTGTAGAGGTTTTGACAGCAAAACTCTTAAACGTCCAACAGCGCAGTAAAACAGCTAACCAGTACACTGCAGAAATCGAAAAATTGACAAAATCGTTGGAGGGTGCTTACATATCTGATGGTCTTGCACCTGATTTGGCAACCAAATATGCCACACACTCAGGCCCGCAGAGAGCCGAGCCGGGCCCCTGGGACAGTTCGCGTTTACGGGCCCCCCTAAAAAATAAACTCAATCCAGTAAAAAAATAACATAACATACATAAATTTTTCAATTCTCATTGTCAGTTTTATTGCTTATAAAATAAGATTTACTGGAGCACTTACATAAATGAAATGTTAGATTTCATTGTTTGATTTACTTACATTACCTTTTTCCAAATATGTACATTTTAAGAGCTTGAATCAGCCAAGGAAAACCTTCCGCGCTTTTTGGTCTGCAAATATGAAAATTACCGATTCAAAACTAATGCTGCGAGCAAGGCTGGACTCCAACGCCAATGTTCCAAGGCTTTTCACGCGATTTTGGCTCAGAGTAGAACGTAAAAAATTTTTCACGCGAGACAATAGTCTAAAAGAACGCTCCCCTTCAGCCACACTGACTGGCAGTGTGCAAAATATTCTTAATACTATGCAGATGTTCGGAAATAATACTTCCATCTTCAAGTCTTGAAATTTGTTCAGAAGTTGAAATGGTAGCAGCGAATCACATCCCAAATTTGCTAAGTGGATGGCTTTGAAATGAATGATTTCATCTTTTAGATCCGTAGAAATATCGATACCATAAATCGTGCAGAATGTCGTTGCCTTTTCTCTGAGCTCTTCTTCTGTCAGATCCTGATACTTCCACAAAAAACTAAATTTAATCGCAATGTCATTTACGGCTTCGAAACGTCTTGTCATGTTACCAATGAAGCAGTCCAAAAGAAGGTAAAAAACTTGCTGTTTGAATTGAGTTTCGGAATCACACTCAGGTGATTCGCCAGGTAATTCATCGAACTGGCGCTTTCTTATCTTCCTTCTTTTCTCTGCGAAGGTATTCACAACTGCTATACTCCCTGCCAGAACCTTACATTCTTGAAGTATGATCGACCATTGATCCCTGAACTTCTTCAACTCATCAATCAGGCTACGTATATTTTCTTTTTCCACGTCAAGTGTGGCATTTCTAGCTTGCAGTACCAGATTTCGATGGTTGATTACCATCAACACTTTGAGCCAAATGGAGGCTAAGAGGATACACTGAAATTTCCCCATATATGCTTCAATACCTTTCAAATCCGTTACTGATTCTGAACTCAGATTCAAAAGCTTGATTTCATCAAAAGCTTTCAATATTTGGGGAATGTTAGTTGCGAAAGGTTTCACACTATCCACACGAGCAGACCATCGTGTTTGTGACATACTGTGCAAGGAGCAATTAGTTTTTCCTTGAGTATTTTCCATCTCTGAGGGCTTGCGCTAAAGATAAAATTTCTGCATAATACCGAAAAATGTGATGACTTCTGCACAACATTCAGCAGCTTGCACTCCACATAAATTTAAACTATGACAAGCACAAGGTGCAAATATTTCCAGGGAGTTGTCTCTCAGGATATGACTCTGCGCTCCTTTGTAATGACCGCTCATATTACTCCTTGCCCACGGCAGTCATCCAGGGGAATATTGTGCTTTTTAAGAGTGCTGCGAATCAGCTCAGCGATAGCTTCTCCTGTTTTTGCGTTACAATCGACAAACTCTAAGAAGCGTTCTTGGATTTTCCATTTTCCGGAGTCCCTGTCTAATAAAACATAATGCAATATAAAAACAGTCTGCCCAATGCGCGCCGAATCAGGGGTTGCATCCACTATTACTGTGTAATACTTGACGGACTTTCTCTCGCCTTATATATTTCTAATTACTTGACTTGCACAGATTTCTATGAACTCATTTTGTATTCCATCAGACAAATAATGTGCTTGGAGACGATTCTTTTTCGTTTGAGATTCTCTCACCTTCTCCAAATGTTCATAAAATAAGGGGCCATAATTGCTGATCAGTTCCAAAATACCAAGAAAATTTCCATTTTTGGGATTTCCGATCAATCAATTATCCCCTCTAAATGCCAATTCTTTTTCTCCAAGAAATAAAACAACATCAAGAATTCTGCGGCCACCGTGGATGGTAGCGTGCTCCGCCTATCACACCGTATGCCCTGAGTTCACACCCCGGGCAAAGCATCATAAAAATTTTAGAAATAAAGTTTTTCAATTAGAATGAAATTTTTCTAAGCGGGGTCGCCCCTCGGCAGTGTTTGGCAAGCGCTCCGGGTGTATTTCTGCCATGAAAAGCTCTCAGTGAAAACTTATCTGCCTTGCAGATGCCGTTCGGAGTCGGCATAAAATATGTGTAGGTCCAGTCCGGCCAATTTGTAGGGAAAAACAAGAGGAGCACGACGCAAATTGGAAGAGAAGCCCGGCCTTAGATTTCTTCGGAGGTAATCGAGCCTTACATTTTTTATGCTCAGTTGAGCAGAGCTCACAGAGTATATTAACTTTGATTGGATAACGGTTGGTTGTACAGGTATAAAGGAATCGAGATAGATATAGACTTCCATATATCAAAATCATCAGGATCGAAAAAAATGTGATTGAGCCATGTCTGTCGGTCCGTCCGTCCGTCTGTCTTTTAACACGATAACTTGAGTAAATTTTGAGGTATCTTGATGAAATTTGGTATGTAGGTTCCTGAGCACTCATCTCAGATCGCTATTTAAAATGAACAATATCGGACTATAACCACGCCCGACAAAGTGCGATAATTCATTACCAAAGACGAATAAAGCGACGAAACTTGGTAGGTGAGTTCAACTTATGACGCAGAATAGAAAATTAGTAATAATTTGGACAATGGGCACCGCCCACTTTTAAAAGAAGGTAATTTAAAAGTTTTGCAAGCTGTAATTTGGCAGTCGTTGAAGATATAATGATGAAATTTGGCAGGAACGTTACTCCTATTACTATATGTATGCTTAATAAAATAAATAATTTGCAAAATCGGAGGACGACCACGCCCACTTTAAAAAAAACTTTTTTTAAGTCAAATTTTAACAAAAAATTTAATATTTTTACATTATATAAGTAAATTATGTCAATACTCAACTCCAGTAATGATATGGTGAAACAAAATGCTAAAATAAAAGAAAATTTCAAAATGGGCGTGGCTCCGCCCTTTTTCATTTAATTTGTATAGGATACTTTTAATGCCATAAGTCGAACAAAAATTTACCAATCCTTGTGAAATTTCATAGGGGTTTATATTCTGGGACGATAACTTATTTCTATGAAAAAGGGCGAAATCGGTTGAAGCCACGCCCAGTTTTTATACACAGTCGACCGTCTGTCCTTCCGCTGGGCCTTTAATACGATAACTTGAGCAAAAATCGATATGTCTTTACTAAACTCAGTTCACGTACTTATCTGAACTCACTTTGTATTGGTATAAAAAATGGCCGAAATCGGACTATGACCACGCCCACTTTTTGGATATCGAAAATTACGAAAAACGAAAAAGTGCCATAAGTCTATACCAAATACGAAAAAAGGGATGAAACATGGTATTTGGATTAGTTTATTGCCGCAAAATATAACTTTAGAAAACAAACTTTGTAAAATGGGTGTGACACCTACCATATTAAGTAGAATGAAATGAAAATGTTCTGCAGGGCGAAATAAACAACCCTTGAAATATTGGCAGGAATACTGTTCGTGGTATTATATATATAAATAAATTAGCGGTATACAACAGATGATGTTCTGGGTCACCCTGGTGTACATTTTGGTCGATATCTGGAAAACGCCTTCACATAAACAACTACCACCACTCCCTTTTAAAAGCCTCATTAGTACCTTTAATTTGATACCCATATCTTACAAACACATTCTAGAGTCACCCCTGGTCCACCTTTATCGCGATATCTCGAAAATGCGTCCACCTATAGAACTAAGGCCCACTCCCTTTTAAAATACTCATTAATACCTTTCCTTTGATACCCATATTGTACACACGCATTCTAGAGTCACCCCTGGTCCACCTTTATGCCGATATCTCGAAAAGGCGACCACCTGTACAACTACCACCACTCCCTTTTAAAACCTTCATTAATACCTTTAATTTTATACCCATATCGTACAAACACATTCTAGAGTCACCCCTGGTCCACCTTTATGGCGATATCTCGAAAGGGCGACCACCTATAGGACTAAGGTCCACTCCCTTTTAAAATGCACATTAATAACTTTAATTTGATACCCATATCGTACAAACACATTCTAGAGTCACCCCTGGTCCACCTTTATCGCGATATCTCGAAAAGCCGTCCACCAATAGAACTAAGCCCCACGCCCTTATAAAATACTCATTAACACCTTTCGTTTGATACCCATATTGTACAAACGCATTCTAGAGTCACCCCTGGTCCACCTTTATGGCGATATCTCGAAAAGGCGACCACCTATACAACCCTCCCTTTTAAAACCTTCATTAATATCTTTAATTTGATACCCATATCGTACAAACACATTCTAGAGTCACCACTGGTCCACCTTTATGGCGATATCTCGAAAAGGCGTCCACCTATAGAACTAAGCCCCACCTTTATGGCGATATCTCGAAAAGGCGTCCAACTATAGAACCAAGCCCCACGCCTTTATAAAATACTCATTAACCACCTATACAACTACCACCACTCCCTTTTAAATACTCATTAATACCTTTAATTTGATAACCATATTGTAAAAACGCATTCTAGAGTCACCCGTGGTCCACCTTTATGGCGATATCTCGAAAAGGCGACCACCTATACAACTACCACCACTCCCTTTTAAAGTACTCATCAATACGTTTAATTTGATACCCATATCGTACAAACACATTCTAGAGTCACCCCTGGTCCACCTTTATCGCGATATCTCGAAAAGGCGTCCACCTATAGAACTAAGCCCCACGCCCTTTTAAAATACTCATTAACACCTTTCGTTTGATACCCATATTGTACAAACGCATTCTAGAGTCACCCCTGGCCCACCTTTATGGCGATATCTCTAAAAGGCGACCACCTATACAACTACCACCACTCCCTTTTAAAATACTCATTAATTCCTTTAATTTGATACCCATATCGTACAAACACATTCTAGACTCACCCCTGGTCCACCTTTATGGCGATATCTCGAAAAGGCGACCACCTATAGGACTAAGGTCCACTCCCTTTTAAAATACTCATTAATACCTTTAATTTGATACCCATATCGTACAAAAAACATTCTAGAGTCACCCCTGGTCCACCCTTATCGCGATATCTCGAAAATCGTTCACCTGTAGAACTAAGCCCCACTCCCTTTTAAAATGTTCATTAACGCCTTTCATTTGATACCCATATCGTACAAAAAAATTCTAGGGTCACCCCTGGTCCACCTTTATGGCGATATCTCGAAACGGCGTCCACCTATGGAAATAAGGATCACTACCTTTTAAAATACTCATTAACACCTTTCATTTGATACCCATATCGTACAAACAAATTCTAGAGTCAACCCTGATCCACCTTCATGGCGATATCCCTAAATGGCGGCCACCAATAGAACTATGGCCCACTCCCTCTTAAAATACTCTTTAATACCTTTCATTTCATACACATGTCATACAAACATATTCCAGGGTTACCCTCGGTTCATTTTCCTACATGGTTATTTTCCCTTATGTTGCCACCATAGCTCTCAACTGAGTATGTAATGTCCGGTTACACCCGAACTTAACCTTCCTTACTTGTTTTTTTTTTATTTATCTCTCTAGCGAGCTGCTTCATTTTTAAGGGTTTCCGCTAAGAGAAAATCCACTGAACCTGCATTTCGAATTCTCATTTCATATTGGCGCCACTCTTCTATATAGCAAGTTTTATTATTTTGACTATTTTCATGTTCATGAATTTTGTCGTGTAACCTCTTCCAACCTTTTTCTTAAGCATTTTTGACAGATAGCGCTTATAAAATTGTGTCAAAAACGTTTATCTAACTTAAAACCACATTTTATTTCGACTATGACTATGCCCCATAGTATTTGATGAATTATGCAATGCATTGTACCCAATTAGGCGCTATGATTGATTATCTGCTGATAAGGCAGTACATTTGTGCCGGTAAAGTAGTGCCCATTAGTTGCTGAAAGCTGGAAGTTTTGACGTTTTTTGTTATATTTTGTTTATTTTTCCGCTAGCAAGTGCAAAAGAATTGAAACGTGCCATTTTTCCACCGCCCGCCTTTAAATTATTTGAAAGGTTTTAAAACCCATTAAATTATATATTTAAATTAAAGTTATTTGTGCTAATCGAGCAACATCATTCGTGTTGTATTATTTGGAGTGCTTTCGCACAAACCCACCGCAAGTAATCCCTGAAAAGGACGCATCATAGTATTCACCGTAGTACATCACGCCAGCCTTTTATCGGTTGCAGCCGGATATTTTGGCGTAAGTATAAACCCGCACTATACAGTCCACACCCGCGGATAATCTACCGCCCGCTGCATTGCCTCCCAGCGATCTACCACCCGCATCTGCTAAGGTAATCTGTCGCAAAGCTCCTTTCCCGCACCATTTTTTGATCCAACGAGCCGGATCGCCCACATCGCTCTCAATTTTAACCTTTTTAATTTATATATACACCGCATATTTGATTCCGTTGGAAAAATTACAAATCAATTGAATTTTATTCTCCCGCTACGCATACATATTTGCAAAAATACTAAGAATTCAAGTCATTTCTATTTGACTGTCATTTGCCCTCTACGCGTACAGTCATTCATTGCACTGCAGAATCCGTATACCCTTCTCTACACAAACAACTCAGCGAACAATATTTTCATAGAGTCATTCATTTTTTATTTGCCTTCTACGAATAGCGTTACATACGTACATTTATAGAATTTGTTTTTTTCCTCGCTCTGCAAGTACTGTAAACTAAAACAACCACAACAAAAATGTCAGCCTCTGTGAAAACACGGGACTCTGCGTTGAACGCAATAAAAAGGTACATGACAAAAGGCATGTATGGTACATTTTTGTTAGATACCGACCAAGTTGAGAGTTATTTGAAACTCTTGGACGAACAATGGGTTAGATTCAACGCTGCAGAGGATGAGGTGGACGTCGCTTGTGGTACCGATAACGTAGCAGTGGAAGAGAGTACACGAACTCAAGCCGAAACTTGGTACGCTATGGCCTTAGCAAATTTTAGCCGTGCCAAAAAGTGTCACAACGAAGCCCCGAATGTAACCCGACCAACAAATATTTCTACAACCGTGTCTGCCTCCAATCGTTTATCCAAAATGGAGCTACCCACATTTTCAGGCGACTCAACTGAATGGGTAGGCTTTTGCGACTCGTTCTGTTCACTGGTTGACAGATATACCGCGCTGTCGGACGGACAGAAAATGCACTATTTACGGAGTTGCTTAAAGGGCGAAGCTTTGAAAGTCGTCAGCGGTTTCCAAATTTGTGATGCAAATTACAAGGAGGCATGGGACTTGCTTAAGTCGCGTTTCAAGATCATGCGCGTCATCGTCGAATCGAATTTCAAAGCTATGGCCGATATCCGCAAAGCAACAAGCGACACCGCCAGCTCAGTAAAAGGTGTCCTCAACCCATATCAGCAGCACATTCGGGAACTGAAAGCCTTAGGCCGACCCGTCGATTTCTGGGACGACTGGCTCGTTCACGAAGTAGTAGGTAAACTCGCCTTCGAAACCAGGAAGCAATGGGAGTTGTCACTTTTTAGCGACGAACCCCCAACTTTCGAGCAGCTAGTAACATTTTTAGAAGTTAGGTGCAGATCACTCTCGATGCTATCGTCAGCTACTCCGGTACAGCCAAGCAAAGCTGTTACTGCTACTAAGCCCACCAAATCTCTTCATGCCACATCCACCCAGAATACGACTAGTTGCCCTTTTTGCAAGGGGGATCATAAGATTTATAGCTGCGAAAAAGTCAGTCGTCTGGACGCCACCGCTAAGACAAAATTTGTGAAGGACTCGAGTCTCTGTTTAAACTGTCTGAGTTCGGGACATTTTAAGCCTCGTTGCAATAGTTCTTCGTCGTGCCGCCTTTGTCGCCAACGCCATCACACCTTACTGCATGGAACTCCAGCCGCATCCAACATCAGCAACTCCGCCGAAACCAAGCAAACCAGCTCGAACTACGCCGACGCAGGTACTACTTCAGGGAACGATACAACCGCTCTTTCTACATACACTTCTTCGGCAGTCAACCCCGCCCCTGAATCTGTATCTTCGTGCCTAAAAACCGATTCTGACCCATTATTTACGAGTAAGACAATTTTGCTGGCTACTGCTCTGGTAAGGATTCGAGACTGTGCTGGCCGCTTTCAGCAAGCTCGTCTGTTGTTTGACTCTGGGTCGCACGCTTCCTTCGTGACTGAGTCGTGTGTTCGTCGTCTGGGCTTACCGAGGAAATCGTCTGCTGCTATCATCACCGGTATTGGTTCGTCTCAAAGAGGGCGCGCTAGAGGTCAGGTTTCGCTTTCGCTTCTGTCCAACTTTTCGAATGACTGCTACTCAGTAAATGCATTAATTTTGCCGAAAATTACGGGGGATTTGCCAACGCAAACTGTCGCCACAACTGCATGGCCGCATATTAAAAGGTTGTCTCTAGTAGACCCACAGTTTATGAGGCCTGGTCGTATTGATTCGCTGATAGGAATGGATGTTATGGATCAGCTTATGTGCCCGGAAATTCGGAAGGGTCCTTGTAGAACGCCGGCGACTCAGCGTACAGTCTTCAGTTGGACAGTTTTCGGCAGTGTTGACAATCCATCTACCCTTTGTTTGCAAACGTATTTTTGTGATGTACAGCTTGAAAGAGCGTTGACTAGGCTGTGGGAATTGGAAGATGCACCCGAAAAAACGCATTTAACTAGGGAGGAACAATTTTGCGAACAGCATTTTCAGGAAACGCATAAAAGATCTCCAGATGGCCGGTTCGTCGTCGAATTGGCGTTAAAATGTGATGTACCGTTGGGAGATTCTAGGAACCAGGTCGTTCGTAATCTTTTACGTATAGAGAGGAAGCTTGCCGCCGATACCCATTTACGTTTGCAATACAACGACTTTATGCAGGAGCTCATCAGCATGAATCACATGGAAGCCGCATCCGCAACGACAAGTCCGACCTTCTACATGCCACACCATCCTGTTATAAAGGAGTCGAGTGTTACGACCAAATTGCGAGTCGTATTCAACGCGTCCGCTAAGACATCGACTGGGTACTCGCTCAACGATGCACTGTTTGTTGGTCCGCAACTGCACCAAACCTTGGTATCCATTCTTCTGCGCTTCCGTACCCACCCGTATGCCGTTACCGCTGACATTGCTAAGATGTACCGGCAGGTATGTATGTGTTTCACCGAAGCACATCGACCTGCAACGGATTATTTGGCGAAGTGATCCGTCACATCCAATCCAAGACTACAGAATGCTACGGGTGACGTACGGCGTAGCCGCCGCATCTCATTTGGCCGTCAAGTTGCTGCAAGAAAGTATACGGTACTCATCAAGTAGTTGCGAAAAGGCTGCGGTTGTCATTCAACGCGATTTTTATATGGACGATTTGTTGACCGGTGCTTCAAGTAAGCATGAGCTGCAGTTGCTGCAAAAAAATGTCTCCGAAATACTTCTCGAAAGTGGGTTTGAACTTCGCAAGTGGGCTTCAAATTGCGTGCCGCTAAGGAACGGGATATCCAGCGCTTCGGAAAACACTACCTTGCTGAAGGGAAAGATGTACACGCTTTAGGTCTCGTTTGGAATACGGATGAGGATTATTTCACTTTCGCAATCAACCTCAAGAAACCACCTAAAATTTTGTCGAAGAGAGCATTTCTGTCGGACGCTAGCACGCTTTTCGATCCGATTAATTCTAAAATATGGTTTCAGGACATCTGGCGCGCCGAGGTTGGTTGGGATGAGCTCGTACCGGAAACAGTCGCACCACGTTGGTCTGAACATCGCTCTGAGCTACAAAGTTGAACCGATCTGAAGGTGCCGCGTTGGGTTGGTTGTAACGCCTCTGAGTCATCAAGCGAACTGCACGTTTTTTCGGATGCGTCCGAACGAGCTTACGCCGCGGTTATCTACGAACGGGCAGTCCATAGTAACGGTAAAATTACAGTAGCCTTGATTTCGGCCAAGACCAAGGTAGCGCCAATCAAGTCTACAACGCTACCTCGTTTGGAGCTATGCGCTGCGCACCTCGCTTCTAAGTTAGTACGAAGTATTTCACAGAGCTGGAACGAACTCCGCTATCCGTTATACGCTTGGACTGATTCGACTATTACTTTGGCGTGGTTGCAAGCTCATCCCAGCAGATGGGAAACGTTCGTCGCAAATCGCGTGGCCAATATTCAAGGAATCTTACCGTCTGAGTGTACGCTCCGAACAGAACCCTGCAGACTGCGCATCGAGAGGCATAACACCTCAAGAACTCGTTCATCATCAGTTGTGGTGGTCTGGTCCAGATTTTTTGCATGGCGAAGATCAATTTTGGAAGCAAGCTTCACAAGAACCGCATTTAACTGACTTGGGCCTACGTAAAAGGGTCGCCGTTCATATAACAGTACCCGAGGACACTTGGTCATTCATAATTAAATATTCTACGTTTTCAAAATTACGAAGGGTTATGGCTTATGTGCTAAGGTTTACACACAATACTCGCGCCAAAAGGAATCACACGCTTAAACGAAGGTGTGGCACCCCTAACTGTTAGGAATTGGCCGAGGCCGAACGAAGACTGATTAAGTATACTCAACGTACTTATTTTGCTAACGAAATTTCTCACTGCAGGGAGAAAAAACACATTCCCCTGCGAAGTAGCCTGTTGCGCCTGCAACCGTATCTTGATCCGTCTGGTGTTTTGAGGGTTGGAGGTCGTCTAAAATCAGCAGACGTCTCGCTTGATGCAAGGCATTCTATCATTTTACCTAAAAACGCTCCGCTGTCGAAATTGATAATTTCTGACATACATCAGTAAACCCTACACGCAGGGCCTCGCATAATGACATTAGTTCTACAGCATCGCTATTGGGTGATTGGCGCCCGCAATCTAATTAGAAGCGTATATCATAAGTGTGTTAAATGTACTTGCTTGAACCGCAACACTTCCGTTCAGTCGATGGGCGACCTGCCGTCGTCTCGTACTACGTATGTTCGCTGCTTCATACGAACTGCTGTAGATTCTGCTGGTCCATACACGTATAAATTTGCACATGGTAGAGGGTCAAAGTCCACGAAAGGTTACATTTGCTCGTTGATCTGCATGTGTACTGGCGAAATGCACTTGGAATTTGTAGGCGATTTATCGACGACCGCCTTTCTCAATGCTTTCAAACGTTTTATCAGTCGTCGAGGGTATTGTAAGGCCATGTACTCCGATGATAGCACGAACTTCGTTGGCGCTGACAGAGAACTTCGGGAGAGATATCAGAAGTGTATGGCAGATGATAAACTACGAGCATTTTTCGCTGACTCCAACATCGAGTGGCATTTCAACGCACCAACTGCGCCACATATGGGTGGATATGGTGGATGGAAGTCGGTGTAAAGCGCGTAAAATACCACATTAAACGCATTCTTAAGGGGAGCTTATTATCCTTCGAAGAGTTCAGTACATTGCTAGCTGAAGTTGAGGCATGTGTTAATTCGCGCCCTCTATGCGCGAATCCAACTACCGCGACCGACCTTGAAGCCTTAGCGCCTGGTCACTTTCTCATCGGTGAGCCATTGAAGTCGATCCCAGAACCAAACTGTAAAATTTATAATTATCAATCTGTTTGATTATATTTAAGTAACTATAATTAAACTTAAATATTTTTTAAGTCCACGTTCCTTGAAGTTCGAAATTTGGAAAAAAAAAAAATATTTATATTTGTGACATCCAGCTTTATAATTACATTTGTATAATTATAAGTAAACTTAAATATGTGAAGTCTGTTCGAAGTTTTAGTCATTGTAAAATTAAAGTAAATTTTGCATATGTAATGAAATTTAAAATCTATTTAAAGATCGAGCTGTTGTTAAATTAACGTAACGTTTGAATATTTAAAGAAATTGAAATTTGTGAATTTTTCAGTATTAAGTTTCAAACGCCTTGTAAATATTCATAAGTTTTAGTTGAACCTATCTTGTATACATGCACAGATAGTTCAAGGGCGGCGGTATGATGAATCATGCAATGCATTGTACCCAATTAGGCGCTATGATTGATTATCTGCCGATAAGGCAGTACATTTGTGCCGGTAAAGTAGTGCACATTAGTTGCTTTCAGCAACTAAAAGATTTTGACGTTTTTTGTTATATTTTGTTTATTTTTTCGCTAGCAAGTGCAAAAGAATTGAAACGTGCCATTTTCCACCGCCCGCCTTAAAATTATTTGAAAGGTTGTAAACCCCATTAAATTATATATTTAAATTAAAGTTATTTGTGCTAATCGAGCAACATCATTCGTGTTGTATTATTTGGAGTGCTTTCGCACAAACCCACCGCAAGTAATCCCTGAAAAGGACGCATCATAGTATTCACCGTAGTACATCACGCCAGCCTTTTATCGGTTGCAGCCGGATATTTTGGCGTAAGTATAAACCCGCACTATACAGTCCACACCCGCAGATAATCTACCGCCCGCTACATTGCCCCAAGCGATCTACCACCCGCAACTGCTAAGGTAATCTGTCGCAAAGCTCCTTTGCCGCACCAGTATTTGATCGGATGCTTATGATTTTAGTTAAGTGATTTTCAATTTTAAAACAATTTTTTGTAGCAACAAAATATGTACATATGTATCAATGAAATCCTAGTTAGAGTACTGTCAGTACTGCTTTGCCTTGGTTAACACAAATCAAGCTTTAGTAAGAATAATAAATACAACAGATAAATGTACAATCATTCAAGATTATGATATCAAAACAGAAAATTTATAGGACTATGTAATAATTGAAAATACACCTCACAATGAAGCTAATAATAAAGAAAAATTAGAAAGATTGAATAGAAATTTCCCGCCATTCGCTAGTAAATCACTCAACACGTTATGTTAAGAATTCGTTGATATATTTTCATTAGAAACAGAACCAATCACGACCAATAATTTTAACAAACACTACCCCAAGCACATAAGAGTGATATAAACAAACAAGTAAACAAATTAAATCAAGATAATATTGTGGAGGCATCAACTTCAGAATATAACAGCCCTATTTTATTGGTACCTAAAAAATCCTTTCCGGGTAAACAAGAAAAAAGGCGGAGATTAGTTTTTGATTTCAGACAAATAAATAAAAAATTAAAAGCTGATAAATTCCCTTTGCCTAGAATAGATGACATTCTGGATCAATTGGGAAGAGCGAAATATTTCTCATGCCTAGATTTAATGTCAGGATTTCACCAAATAGAATTCAGCCCAGGGTCAAGGGATATCACATCTTTTACAGCGGATAACGGTACTAATCGTTTCAAACATTGCCTTATGGCCTCAAAGTAGCTCCAAACTCATTCCAGAGGATGATGACGTTAGCATTCGCAGGTCTAAAACCATCACAAGCATTTTTATACATGGACGATTTAGTCGTATTAGGATGCTCCGAAAAACATATGATTAAAAATTTACGGGATGTATTCTCCACATGCAGAAAATATAACTTAAAATTGCATCCCGATAAATGTTTACTCTTCAGTGAAGAAGCTACTTACCTTGAACATAAATGCACAAGTACTGGAATTTTACCAGACCCAAATAAATTTAAAATTGTTCAAAATTACCCAACTCCCAAAACTGCCGATGAAGCAAAAAGATTTGTCGCATTTTGTAATTATTATAGAAGATTCATACCAAATTTCGCGGAATACTCCGCGAGTTGCGAAGAAACTGCTAACCGGGGCGGTCGTGTTTTTTATCGCTCCGCGTTCCTGTATATTTCCTAGCTATAGTAGTGAACATTCTTAACTATAGCTTTATCAGCTTAGAGACAGTGACTCTATTCATGAAATCTCATTTCTAAACTGCTAATTCCTATAAAATAGTTAAAAATATATGCATATAAAATAACAAGTAAGGAAGATTAAGTTCGGGTGTAACCGAACATTACATACTCAGTTGAGAGCTATGGTGACAACATAAGGGAAAATAACCATGTAGGAAAATGAACCGAGGGAAACCCTGGAATGTGTTTGTATAACATGTGTATCAAATGAAAGGCATTAAAGAGTATTTTATGAGGGAGTGGGCCATAGTTCTATAGGTGGACGCCATTTAGGGATATAGCCATAAAGGTGGATCAGGGTTGACTCTAGAATGCGTTTGTACGATATGGGTATCAAATGAAAGGTATTAATGAGTATTTTAAAAGGGCGTGGATCTAAGTTCTATAGATGGACGCTTTTTCGAGATATCGCCGTAAAGATGGACCAGGGGTGACTCTAGAATGCGTTTGTACGATATGAGTATCAAATGAAAGATGTTAATGAGCATTTTAAAAGGGAGTAATCCTTAGTTCCATAGGTGGACGCCGTTTCGAGATATCGCCATAAAGGTGGACCAGGGGTGATCCTAGAATTTGTTTGCACAATATGGGCATCAAACGAAAGGTGTTAATGAGTATTTTAAAAGGGAGTGGGCCTTAGTTCTATAGGTGGACGCCGTTTCGAGATATAGCCATAAAGGTTGGCCAGGGGTGACTCTAGAATTCGTTTGTGCAATATGGGTATCAAACGAAAGGTGTTAATGATTATTTTAAGAGGGAGTGGGCCTTAGTTCTATAGGTGGACGCATTTTCGAGGTATCGCAATAAATGTGGACCAGGGGTGACTCTAGACTTTGTTTGTACGATATGGGTATGAAATGAAAGGTGTTAATGATTATTTTAAAAGGGAGTGGGCCTTCGTTTTATAGGTGTTCGAGATAGGTGTTTTCGAGATATCGCCATAAAGGTGGACCAGGGGTGACTTTAGAATTTGTTTGTATGATATGGGTATCAAATGAAAGATGTTAATGATTATTTTAAAAGGGCGTGGGGCTTAGTGCTATAGGTGGACCCCTTTTCGAGATATCGCCATAAAGGTGGACCAGGGGTGACTCTAGAATTCGTTTGTGCAATATGGGTATCAAACGAAAGGAGTTAATGAGTATTTTAAGAGGGAGTGGGCCTTAGTTCTATAGGTGGACGCCTTTTCGAGATATCGCCATAAAGATGGACCAGGTGTGACTCTAGAATGCGTTTGTACGATATGGGTATCAAATGAAAGGTGTTAATGAGTATTTTAAAAGGGAGTAATCCTTAGTTCATTAGGTGGACGCCGTTTCGAGATATCGCCATAAAGGTGGGCCAGGGGTGACTCTAGAATTCGTTTGTGCAATATGGGTATCAAACGAAAGGAGTTAATGAGTATTTTAAGAGGGAGTGGGCCTTTCTGGACCAGGGGTGACTCTAGACTTTGTTTGTACGATATGGGTATCAAATGAAAGGTGTTAATGAGTATTTTTAAAAGGGAGTGGGCCTTCGTTCTATAGGTGTTCGCCTTTTCGAAATATCGCCATAAAAGTGGACCAGGGGTGACTCTAAAATGAGTTTGTACGATATGGGTATCAAATTAAAGGTATTAATGAGAGTTTTAAAAGGGAGTGCTGGTAGTTGTATATGTGAAGGCGTTTTCCAGATATCGACCAAAATGTGGACCAGGGTGACCCAGAACATCATCTGTTGGATACCGCTAATTTATTTATATATGTAATACCTGCCAAGATTTTAAGGGTAATTTTATTTCGCCTTGCAGAACATTTTCATTTTCTTCTACTTAATATGGTAGGTGTCACAACCATTTTATAATGTCTTTTCTAAAGCTATATTTCGCGTCAATGAAACAATCCAATTACCTTACCATATTTCATCCCTTTTTTCGTATTTGGTATAGAATTATGGCATTTTTTTCATTTTTCGTAATTTTCGATATCGAAAAAGTGGGCGTGGTCATAGTCGGATTTCGTTCATTTTTCATACCAAGATAAAGTGAGCTCAGATAAGGACGTGAACTGAGTTTAGTAAAGATATATCGATTTTTGCTCAAGTTATCGTGTTAACGGCCATGCGGAAGGACAGACGGACGACTGTGTATAAAAACTGGGCGTGACATCAACCGATTTCGCCCATTTTCACAGAAAACAGTTAACGCCATAAAGTCTATGACCCTACCAAATTTCAAAAGGATTGGTTAATTTTTGTTCGACTTATGGCGTTAAAAGTATCCTAGACAAATGAAATGAAAAAGGGCGGAGCCACGCCCATTTTTAAATTTTCTTTTATTTTTGTATTTTGTTGCACCATATCATTACTGGAGTTGAATCTTGACATAATTTACTTATATACTGTAAAGATATTAAATTTTTTGTTAAAATTTTACTTTAAAAAAAAATTTTTTTTAAAAGCGGGCGTGGTCCTTCACCGATTTTGCTAATTTTTATTAAGCGTACATATAGTAATAAGAGTAACGTTCCTGCCAAATTTCATCATGATATCTTCAACGACTGCCAAATTACAGCTTGCAAAAGTTTTAAATTACCTTCTTTTAAAGTGGGCGGTGCCACGCCCATTGTCCAAAATTTTACTAGTTTTCTATTTTGCGTCATAAGTTCAACTCATCTACCAAGTTTCGTCGCTTTATCGGTCTTTTGTAATGAATTATCGCACTTTTTCGGTTTTTCGAAATTTTCGATATCGAAAAAGTGGGCGTGGTTATATTCCGATATCGTTCATTTTAAATAGCCATCTGAGATGAGTACTCAGAAACCTACATACCAAATTTCATCAAGATACCTCAAAATTTACTCAAGTTATCGTGTTAACGGACGGACGGACGGACGGACGGACATGGCTCAATCAAATTTTTTTTCGATCCTGATTATTTTGATATATGGAAGTCTATATCTATCTCGATTCCTTTATATATGTACAACCAACCGTTATCCAATCAAACTTAATATACTCTGTGAGCTCTGCTCAACTGAGTATAAAAATATATGCATAATTCAATATGCCATGTGTTTGTGGTCAGAAAGTTGACCGTGGTCAACCGAAGGTGGGATGTGCAAAATATAAAGACCTTTTTCATCTCAAATGTGTGAATATTTCACCAGCCGATCTCGAGTTTCTTCTCTCGTCAAACAAACACTTTTTGTAAAGCGTGTTCGGTGGAGCGTCGCCGTTCTATATGCACAACTCCGCTGCCAACCACCATCTCTTGTGCTGCAATCAGCGAAGTACAATGCGATGAGAACAATAGTAACCAACAACTATATCTGCATGATATCGCTAATGAAATTGCTGCTCTACTCACTTTAAAGCCTTTTCAATTTTTTCGAAAGGCTCAGAAAAACCACAACAAAAGTAGAAAGGTGTAATAATAATGATTGTGGACTAAAAATATATTTCCACAATGATTGCGGTATGAGGACCAAGTCTGATATCGTGCATAACTTCAGTTCACAAATGGATTACGATGTCTTTGTTATCATTCAGACGTGGCTTAATGAAAAATTTTTTGACAGTGAGTTCTTTGACTTAACTATTTACAATGTTTTTCGGGAAGATCGAGATGCTGGTGAAACTGGTCGCCTTCATGGCGGAGGTGTACTAATAGCAGTCAAAAGGCAATTGTGTGCGTTTTTAAACGGTTTTATTTAGCTTGACTTGACAGGCTGGTTGGTTGGCTGGCTGGTTAGCTGGCTGGCACGAATTTTTTAATTGAAATTTAAGTAACTTCCCGATAAGCTACATGCTTGAAGCTTGGAATATAGTTCAGAACCCAATTACAATGCAATCATAATAAAAAAAATCGGCGCTAGGTTGCGCAAGGATCGAGATATTCACAAAAATCGTATTTGTTGTCCGATTGGGCTCATATTTGGAACACATAATACATACAAGAATAGAAAGCGACCTATGAAAAAAATCACCGCTAGGTGGCGCAAAGATCGAGATATTCAACAAAATCGTATTTGTGGTCCAATTTGGCCCATATTTGTAACACATAATACATACATGAATAGAAAGTGACCTATGATGTCGGATTTGACTCAAATTTGGAACAAATAAACAGTAATGTTACAATAAATAACTCACAGATCACAGATTTAAAAGGTATTGGCCGAGGAATAACAAGCACACAGTAAAAGTAAAAGCAGATCTAAGATGTGATAGTCTTTTAATAGGACACAAATTTCACATAGTAGAAGAAAATTTCCCAATCCCATGCGATGGAATTTTGGGACTCTATTTCATTAAAAAATATAATTGCCTTTTAAATTATAATAAAAATAGGGACAGCCTATTACTACGACCATGTGATTACCCAGAAGATATAGTTATGACGAATAAACCAACAATCAATAGCATTACAATACCCGCAAGATCCGAAGTAATTAGACAGGTTCATATCAACAGTAGCAATAATGAACTATTAATACCTCATCAAGAATTGACGGATGGCATTTTTGTAACCAACACGATAGTCAACTCAAATCAAGCTTTAGTAAAAATAATAAATAAAACAGATAAATATGCAATCATTCAATATTATGACATCAAAACAGAAAATTTAGAGGACTATGTAATAATTGAAAATACACCTCACAATAAAGCTAATAATAAAGAAAAATTAGAAAGATTGAATAAAAATGTCCCACCATTCGCTAGTAAATCACTCAACACGTTATGCTAAGAATTCGTTGATATATTTTCGTTAGAAACAGAACCAATCACGACCAACAATTTTAACAAACAAAAGTTGCATATGAAAGATAACACTCCTGTCTATATTAAAAATTATAGACTACCCCAAGCAAATAAGAGTGAGATAAACAAACAAGTAAACAAATTAAATCATCAGTAAACAAAATAAATCAGATAATATTGTGGAGCCATCAACTTCAGAATATAACGGCTCTATTTCATTGGTACTTCAAAAATCCTTTCCCGGTAAACAAGAAAAAAGGTGGAGATTAGTTTTTGATTTCAGACAAATAAATAAAAAATTAAAAGCTGATAAATTCCCTAGAATAGATGATATTCTAGATCAATTGGGAAGAGCGAAATATTTCTCATGCTCAGATTTAATGTCAGGATTTCACCAAATAAAACTCAGCCCAGAGTCAAGGGATATCACATCCTTTATAGCGGATAACGGTACTTATCTGTTCAAAAGATTGCCTTATGGCCTCAAAGTAGCTCCAAACTCATTCCAGAGGATAATGACGTTAGCATTCGCAGGTCTAAAACCATCACAAGCATTTTTATACATGGACGATTTAGTCGTATTAGGATGCTCCGAAAAACATATGATTAAAAATTTACGGACAGAAAATATAACTTAAAATTAAATCCCGATAAATATTTATTCTTCAGTGAAGAATATACTTACCTTGGAGATAATTGCACAAGTACTGGAATTTTACCAGACCCAAATAAATTTAAAATTGTTCAAAATTACCCAACTCCCAAAAATGCCGATTAAGCAAAAAGATTTGTCGCATTTTGAAATTATTATAGAAGATTCATACCAAATTTCGCGGAATACTCCGCGAGTTGCGAAGAAGCTGCTAAACGGGGCGGTCGTGGTTTTTTATCGCTCCGCGTTCCTGAATATTTCATATCTGTAGTTGTGAACATTCTAACTCTAGCTTTATCTGTTTAGAGAGAATGACTCTATTCATGAAATCTCATTTATAAACTGCTAATTCCTATAAAATAGTTAAAAATATATGCATATAAAATAAAAATATATGCATAATTCAATATGCCATGTGTTTGTGGTCAGAAAGTTGACCATGGTCAACCGAAGATGGGATGTGCAAAATATAAAGACCTTTTTCATCTCAAATGTGTGAATATTACACCTGCCGATCTCGAGTTTCTTCTCTCGTCAAATAAACACTTTTTTGTAAAGCGTGTTCGGTGGAGCGTCTCGGTTCTATATGCACAACTCCGCTGCCAACCACCCTCTCTAGTGCTGCAATCAGTGAAATACAATGCGATGAGAACAATAGTAGCCAACAACTATCTCTGCATGATATCGCTAATGAAATTGCTGCTCTACGCTCTGAAAATGGTAACATTCTTTCTCAGGTGAATGCTCTGAAAGATGATAATTCACGAATGTTTGACACTCTTTTTGCCGACATTCGTTCTCTCCATTCGGCGATTGTTTAACTAAATTTTAACTACCATCCCCAATGGGCAAATGGGAAGATATCGTTAAACTACTCATAGAAGAAAAAACGATAGGAGAAAAGTCTTACAAATGTATTAATAAAAATACAAAAGTAACGGCAGAAACAGTAGTAAAGCATCTCAAAATAATAGCTGAAGCATTTAATAAAATAGGAAAAACGATACAACAGTTAAATGATAAACTAGATGGCAATCGAAAAGCCCAAGCATATCAAATTTTTACTAGCGTTAGAGACAAATTGGTGTCCTCACTGGCAAGATATGATACAGAATTCGTAGTACCAACGAGATCGGAAAAAGAAATAGAAATAGACTTTAGCACATTCCTGCTTTAGTCAGCCTCCGATTTAGAAGAGGAACCAGAAGAAGAACAAAAAGAAGAACAAAAAGGGAACAAAAAGAAATTTTAATACAGACACCAAACTGCCAAACAAGAAAAGACAAAATGGCACAAACCACAGTAGAATTTTTAAAAACGCATTCGTCAATTCTTCCTGAGTTTGATGGTAAGCCTGAAAACTTACATGGTTTCTTAGACGCACTAGATATCCTAGAACAAATTAACGATACTCATGAGATCATAGCAGTCTCTATGATAAAAACTAAGCTGAAGGGAACAGCTAGAAACCTTCTGAGCACTGAAAATTCAATACTAGCAATAAAGCAAAAGTTGAGTTCAGCAATTAAAGGTGAATCTGTAGAGGTTTTGACAGAAAAACTCTTAAACGTCCAACAGCGCAGTAAAACAGCTAACCAGTACACTGCAGAAATCAAAAATTTGACAAAATCGTTGGAGGGTGCTTACATATCTGATGGTCTTGCACCTGATTTGGCAACCAAATATGCCACACACTCAGGCCCGCAGAGAGCCGAGCCGGGCCCCTGGGACAGTTCGCGTTTACAGGCCCCCCTAAACAATAAACTCAATCCAGTAAAAAAATAACATAACATACATAAATTTTTCAATTCTTATTGTCAGTTTTATTGCTTAGAAAATAAGATTTACTGGAGCACTTACATAAATGAAATGTTAGATTTCATTGTTTGATTTACTTACATTACCTTTTTCCAAATATGTACATTTTAAGAGCTTGAATCAGCCAAGGAAAACCTTCCGCGCTTTTTGGTCTGCAAATATGAAAATTACCGATTCAAAACTAATGCTGCGAGCAAGGCTGGACTCCAACGCCAATGTTCCAAGGCTTTTCAAGCGATTTTGGCTCAGAGTAGAACGTAAAAAATTTTTCACGCGAGACAATAGTCTAAAAGAACGCTCCCCTTCAGCCACACTGACTGGAAGTGTGCAAAATATTCTTAATACTATGCAGATGTTCGGAAATAATACTTCCATCTTCAAGTCTTGAAATTTGTTCAGAAGTTGAAATGGTAGCAGCGAATCACATCCCAAATTTGCTAAGTGGATGGCTTTGAAATGAATGATTTCATCTATTAGATCCGTAGAAATATTGATACCATAAATCGTGCAGAATGTCTTTGCCTTTTCTCTGAGCTCTTCTTCTGTCAGATCCTGATACTTCCACAAAAAACTAAATTTAATCGCAATGTCATTTACGGCTTCGAAACGTCTTGTCATGTTACCAATCAAGCAGTCCAAAAGAAGGTAAAAAACTCGCTGTTTGAATTGAGTTTCGGAATCACACTCAGGTGATTCGCCAGGTAATTCATCGAACTGGCGCTTTCTTATCTTCCTTCTTTTCTCTGCGAAGGTATTCACAACTGCTATACTCCCTGCCAGAACCTTACATTCTTGAAGTATGATCGACCATTGATCCCTGAACTTCTTCAACTCATCAATCAGGCTACGTATATTTTCTTTTTCCACGTCAAGTGTGGCATTTCTAGCTTGCAGTACCAGATTTCGATGGTTGATTACCATCAACACTTTGAGCCAAATGGAGGCTAAGAGGATACACTGAAATTTCCCCATATATGCTTCAATACCTTTCAAATCCGTTACTGATTCTGAACTCAGATTCAAAAGCTTGATTTCATCAAAAGCTTTCAATATTTGGGGAATGTTAGTTGCGAAAGGTTTCACACTATCCACACGAGCAGACCATCGTGTTTGTGACATACTGTGCAAGGAGCAATTAGTTTTTTCCTTGAGTATTTTCCATCTCTGAGGGCTTGCGCTAAAGATAAAATTTCTGCATAATACCGAAAAATGTGATGACTTCTGCACAACATTCAGCAGCTTGCACTCCACATAAATTTAAACTATGACAAGCACAAGGTGCAAATATTTCCAGGGAGTTATCTCTCAGGATATGACTCTGCGCTCCTTTGTAATGCCCACGGCAGTCATCCAGGGGAATGTTGTGCATTTTAAGAGTGCTGCGAATCAGCTCAGCGATAGCTTCTCCTGTTTTTGCGTTACAATCGACAAACTCTAAGAAGCGTTCTTGGATTTTCCATTTTCCGGAGTCCCTGTCTAATAAAACATAATGCAATATAAAAACAGTCTGCTCAATGTGCGCCGAATCAGGGGTTGCATCCACTATTACTGTGTAATACTTTACGGCCTTTCTCTCGCCTTATACATTTCTAATTACTTGACTTTCACAGATTTCTGTGAACTCATTTTGTATTCCATCAGACAAATAATGTGCTTGGAGACGATTCTTTTTCGTTTGAGATTCTCTCACCTTCTCCAAATGTTCATAAAATAGGGGGTCATAATTGCTGATCAGTTCCAAAATACCAAGAAAGTTTCCATTTTTGGGATTTCCGATCAATCAATTATCCCCTCTAAATGCCAATTCTTTTTCTCCAAGAAATAAAACAACATCAAGAATTCTGCGGCCACCGTGGATGGTAGCGTGCTCCGCCTATCACACCGTATGCCCTGAGTTCATACCCCGGGCAAAGCATCATAAAAATTTTAGAAATAAAGTTTTTCAATTAGAATGAAATTTTTCTAAGCGGGGTCGCCCCTCGGCAGTGTTTGGCAAGCGCTCCGGGTGTATTTCTGCCATGAAAAGCTCTCAGTGAAAACTTATCTGCCTTGCAGATGCCGTTCGGAGTCGGCATAAAATATGTGTAGGTCCAGTCCGGCCAATTTGTAGGGAAAAACAAGAGGAGCACGACGCAAATTAGAAGAGAAGCTCGGCCTTAGATTTCTTCGGAGGTTATCGAGCCTTACATTTTTTATACTCAGTTGAGCAGAGCTCACAGAGTATATTAACTTTGATTGGATAACGGTTGGTTGTACAGGTATAAAGGAATCGAGATAGATATAGACTTCCATATATCAAAATCATCAGGATCGAAAAAAATGTGATTGAGCCATGTCTGTCGGTCCGTCCCCCGTCTGTCCGTTAACACGATAACTTGAGTAAATTTTGAGGTATCTTGATGAAATTTGGTATGTAGGTGCCTGAGCACTCATCTCAGATTGCTATTTAAAATGAACAATATCGGACTATAACCACGCCCGAAAAAGTGGGATAATTCATTACCAAAGACGAATAAAGCGACGAAACTTGGTAGGTGAGTTGAACTTATGACGCAGAATAGAAAATTAGTAATAATTTGGACAATGGGCACCGCCCAGGTAATTTAAAAGTTTTACAAGCTGTAATTTGGCAGTCGTTGAAGATATCATGATGAAATTTGGCAGGAACGTTACTCCTATTACTATATGTATGCTTAATAAAAATTTGCAAAATCGGAGGACGACCACGCCCACTTTAAAAAAAACTTTTTTTAAGTCAAATTTTAACAAAAAATTTAATATTTTTACAGTATATAAGTAAATTATGTCAATACTCAACTCCAATAATGATATGGTGAAACAAAATGCTAAAATAAAAGAAAATTTCAAAATGGGCGTGGCTCCGCCCTTTTTCATTTAATTTGTATAGGATACTTTTAATGCCATAAGTCGAACAAAAATTTACCAATCCTTGTGAAATTTCATAGGGGCTTAGATTATGGGACGATAACTTATTTCTATGAAAAAGGGCGAAATCGGTTGAAGCCACGTCCAGTTTTTATACACAGTCGACCGTCTATCCTTCCGCTGGGCCTTTAACACGATAACTTGAGCAAAAATCGATATGTCTTTACTAAACTCAGTTCACGTACTTATCTGAACTCACTTTGTATTGGTATAAAAAATGGCCGAAATCGGACTATGACCACGCCCACTTTTTGGATATCGAAAATTACGAAAAACGAAAAAGTGCCATAAGTCTATACCAAATACGAAAAAAGGGATGAAACATGGTATTTGGATTAGTTTATTGCCGCAAAATATAACTTTAGAAAACAAACTTTGTAAAATGGGTGTGACACCTACCATATTAAGTAGAATGAAATGAAAGAGTTCTGCAGGGCGAAATAAACAACCCTTGAAATATTGGCAGGAATACTGTTCGTGGTATTATATATATAAATAAATTAGCGGTATACAACAGATGATGTTCTGGGTCACCCCGGTCTACATTTTGGTCGATATCTGGAAAACCCCTTCACATATACAACTACCACCACTCCCTTTTAAAAGCCTCATTAATACCTTTAATTTGATACGCATATCTTACAAACACATTCTAGAGTCACCCCTGGTCCACCTTTATTGCGGTATCTCGCAAAGGCGTCCACCTATAGAACTAAGCCCTACGCCCTTTCAAAATACTCATTAACACCTTTTATTTGATACCCATATCGTACAAACATGTTCTAGAGTCACCCTGGTCCACGTTTATGGCGATATTTCGAAAAGGCGACCACCTATAAGACTAAGGTCCACTCCCTTTTAAAATACTCATTAATACCTTTCTTTTGATACCCATATTGTACAAACGCATTCTAGAGTCACCCCTGGTCCACCTTTATGCCGATATCTCGAAAAGGCGACCACCTGTACAACTACCACCACTCCCTTTTAAAACCTTCATTAATACCTTTAATTTTATACCCATATCGTACAAACACATTCTAGAGTCACCCCTGGTCCACCTTTATCGCGATATCTCGAAAAGCCGTCCACCTATAGAACTAAGCCCCACGCCCTTATAAAATACTCATTAACACCTTTCGTTTGATACCCATATTGTACAAACGCATTCTAGAGTCACCCCTGGTCCACCTTTATGGCGATATCTCGAAAAGGCGACCACCTATACAACCCTCCCTTTTAAAACCTTCATTAATACCTTTAATTTGATACCCTTATCGTACAAACACATTCTAGAGTCACCACTGGTCCACCTTTATGGCGATATCTCGAAAAGGCGTCCACCTATAGAACTAAGCCCCACCTTTATGGCGATATCTCGAAAAGGCGTCCACCTATAGAACCAAGCCCCACGCCTTTATAAAATACTCATTAACACCTTTCGTTTGATACCCATATTGTACAAACGCATTCTAGAGTCACCCCTGGTCCACCTTTATGGCGATATCTCGAAAAGGCGACCACCTATACAACTACCACCACTCCCTTTTAAAATACTCATTAATACCTTTAATTTGATACCCATATCGTACAAACACATTCTAGAGTCACCCCTGGTCCACCTTTATGGCGATATTTCGAAAAGGCGACCACCTATAGAACCAAGCCCCACGCCCTTATAAAATACTCATTAACACCTTTCGTTTGATACCCATATTGTACAAACGCATTCTAGAGTCACCCCTGGTCCACCTTTATGGCGATATCTCGAAAAGGTGACCACCTATACAACCCTCCCTTTTAAAACCTTCATTAATACCTTTAATTTGATACCCATATCGTACAAACACATTCTAGAGTCACCACTGGTCCACCTTTATGGCGATATCTCGAAAAGTCGTCCACCTATAGAACTAAGCCCCACCTTTATGGCGATATCTCGAAAAGGCGTCCACCTATAGAACCAGGCCCCACGCCCTTTTAAAATACTCATTAACACCTTTCGTTTGATACCCATATTGTACAAACGCATTCCAGAGTCACCTCTGGTCCACCTTTATGGTGATATCTCGAAAAGGCGACCACCTATACAACTACCACTACTCCCTTCTAAAATACTCATTAATACCTTTAAGTTGATACCCATATCGTACAAACACATTCTAGAGTCACCCCTGGTCCATCTTTATGGTGATATTTCGAAAAGGCGACCACCTATAGAACCAAGCCCCACGCCCTTATAAAATACTCATTAACACCTTTCGTTTGATACCCATATTGTACAAACGCAATCTAGAGTCACCCCTGGTCCACCTTTATGGCGATATCTCGAAAAGGCGACCACCTATACAACTACCACCACTCCCTTTTAAAATACTCATTAATACCTTTAATTTGATACCCATATTGTACAAACGCATTCTAGAGTCACCCCTGGTCCACCTTTATGGCGATATCTCGAAAAGGCGACCACCTATACAACTACCACCACTCCCTTTTAAAGTACTCATCAATACCTTTAATTTGATACCCATATCGTACAAACACATTCTAGAGTCACCCCTGGTCCACCTTTATCGCGATATCTCGAAAAGGCGTCCACCTATAGAACTAAGCCCACGCTCTTTTAAAATACTCATTAACACCTTTCGTTTGATACCCATATTGTACAAACGCATTCTAGAGTCACCCCTGGCCCACCTTAATGGCGATATCTCGAAAAGGCGACCACCTATACAACTACCACCACTCCCTTTTAAAATACTCATTAATTCCTTTAATTTGATACCCATATCGTACAAACACATTCTAGACTCACCCCTGGTCCACCTTTATGGCGATATCTCGAAAAGGCGACCACCTATAGGACTAAGGTCCACTCCCTTTTAAAATACTCATTAATACCTTTAATTTGATACCCATATCGTACAAACACATTCTAGAGTCACCCCTGGTCCACCCTTATCGCGATATCTCGAAAATCGTCCACCTGTAGAACTAAGCCCCACTCCCTTTTAAAATGTTCATTAACCCCTTTCATTTGATACCCATATCGTACAAAAAAATTCTAGGGTCACCCCTGGTCCACCTTTATGGCGATATCTCGAAACGGCGTCCACCTATGGAAATAAGGATCACTCCCTTTTAAAATACTTATTAACACCTTTCATTTGATACCCATATCGTACAAACAAATTCTAGAGTCAACCCTGATCCACCTTCATGGCGATATCCCTAAATGGCGGCCACCAATAGAACTATGGCCCACTCCCTTTTAAAATAATCTTTAATACCTTTCATTTCATACACATGTCATACAAACATATTCCAGGGTTACCCTCGGTTCATTTTCCTGCATGGTTATTTTCCCTTATGTTGCCACCATAGCTCTCAACTAAGTATGTAATGTTCGGTTACACCCGAACTTAACCTTCCTTACTTGTTTTTTTTTATTTATCTCTCTAACGAGCTGCTTCATTTTTAAGGGTTTCCGCTAAGAGAAAATCCACTGAACCTGCATTTCGAATTCTCATTTCATATTGGCGCCACTCCTCTATATAGCAAGTTTTATTATTTTGACTATTTTCATGTTCATGAATTTTGTCGTGTAACCTCTTCCAACCTTTTTCTTAAGCATTTTTGACAGATAGCGCTTATAAAATTGTGTCAAAAACGTTTATCTAACTTAAAACCACATTTTATTTCGACTATGACTATGCCCCATAGTATTTGATGAATTATGCAATGCATTGTACCCAATTAGGCGCTATGATTGATTATCTGCTGATAAGGCAGTACATTTGTGCCGGTAAAGTAGTGCCCATTAGTTGCTGAAAGCTGAAAGTTTTGACGTTTTTTGTTATATTTTGTTTATTTCTCCGCTAGCAAGTGCAAAAGAATTGAAACGTGCCATTTTTCCACCGCCCGCCTTTAAATTATTTGAAAGGTTGTAAAACCCATTAAATTATATATTTAAATTAAAGTTATTTGTGCTAATCGAGCAACATCATTCGTGTTGTATTATTTGGAGTGCTTTCGCACAAACCCACCGCAAGTAATCCCTGAAAAGGACGCATCATAGTATTCACCGTAGTACATCACGCCAGCCTTTTATCGGTTGCAGCCGGATATTTTGGCGTAAGTATAAACCCGCACTATACAGTCCACACCCGCGGATAATCTACCGCCCGCTGCATTGCCTGCAAGCGATCTACCACCCGCATCTGCTAAGGTAATCTGTCGCAAAGCTCCTTTGCCGCACCATTTTTTGATCCAACAACCCGGATCGCCCACATCGCTCTCAATTTTAACCTTTTTAATTTATATATACACCGCATATTTGATTCCGTTGGAAAAATTACAAATCAATTGAATTTTATTCTCCCGCTACGCATACATATTTGCAAAAATACTAACAATTCAAGTCATTTTTATTTGACTGTCATTTGCCCTCTACGCGTACACGCATTCATTGCACTGCAGAATCCGTATACCCTTCTCTACACAAACAACTCAGCGAACAATATTTTCATAGAGTCATTCATTTTTTATTTGCCTTCTACGAATAGCGTTACATACGTACATTTATAGAATTTGTTTTTTTCTTCGCTCTGCAAGTACTGTAAACTAAAACAACCACAACAAAAATGTCAGCCTCTGTGAAAACACGGGACTCTGCGTTGAACGCAATAAAAAGGTACATGACAAAAGGCATGTATGGTACATTTTTGTTAGATACCGACCAAGTTGAGAGTTATTTGAAACTCTTGGACGAACAATGGGTTAGATTCAACGCTGCACAGGATGAGGTGGACGTCGCTTGTGGTGCCGATAACGTTGCAGTGGAAGAGAGTACACGAACTCAAGCCGAAACTTGGTACGCTATGGCCTTAGCAAATTTTAGCCGTGCCAAAAAGTGTCACACCGAAGCCCCGAATGTAACCCGACCAACAAATGTTTCTACAACCGTGTATGCCTCCAATCGTTTATCCAAAATGGAGCTACCCACATTTTCAGGCGACTCAACTGAATGGGTAGGCTTTTGCGACTCGTTCTGTTCACTGGTTGACAGTAATACCGCGCTGTCGGACGGACAGAAAATGCACTATTTACGGAGTTGCTTAAAGGGCGAAGCTTTGAAAGTCGTCAGCGGTTTCCAAATTTGTGATGCAAATTACAAGGAGGCATGGGACTTGCTTAAGTCGCGTTTCAAGATCATGCGCGTCATCGTCGAATCGAATTTCAAAGCTATGGCCGATATCCGCAAAACAACAAGCGACACCGCCAGCTCAGTAAAAGGTGTCCTCAAACCATATCAGCAGCACATTCGTGAACTGAAAGCGTCATCGAAACCAGGAAGCAATGGGAGTTGTCACTTTTTAGCGACGAACCCCCAACTTTCGAGCAGCTAGTAACATTTTTAGAAGTTAAGTGCAGATCACTCTCGATGCTATCGTCAGCTACTCCGGTACAGCCAAGCAAAGCTGTTACTGCTACTAAGCCCACCAAATCTCTTCATGCCACATCCACCCAGAATACGACTTACTTACTTACTTAATTGGCGCTTAACCGTCTAAACGGTTATGGCCGTCCAACAAGGCGCGCCAGTCGCTCCTTCGCTCCGCCAACCGGCGCCAATTGGTCACACCAAGGGAGTTTAAATCGTTTTCCACCTGGTCCTTCCAACGGAGTGGGGGCCGCCCTCTACCTCTGCTTCCATAGGCGGGTTCCGATAGAAACACTTTCTTGGCCGGAGCATCATCTTTCATTCGCATAACATGGCCTAGCCAGCGCAGCCGCTGCGTTTTAATTCGCTGGACTATGTTGATGTCTGCGTATAGCTCGTACAGCTCATCATTAAATCTTCTTCGGTACTCGCCATCGCCAACGCGTAGAGGTCCATAAATCTTTCGAAGAACTTTTCTCTCGAACACTCCCAAAGCCGCTTCATCTGCTGTTGTCATGGTCCATGCTTCTGCCCCATATAGCAGGACGGGTACGATAAGTGACTTGTAGAGTATGATTTTCGTTCGCCGAGAGAGGACTTTACTTTTAAATTGCCTACCTAGTCCAAAGTAGCATTTATTGGCAAGATTGATTCTTCGCTGGATTTCAGTGCTGATGTTGTTGCTAATGTTGATGCTGGTTCCCAAATAAACGAAGTCTTTTACTATTTCGAAATTATGGCTGCCAACAGTAGCGTGGTTGCCAAGGCGCATATGCGCTGACTCTTTGCTCGATGACAGCAGGTACTTCGTTTTGTCCTCATTCACCATCAAACCCATCTTTACCGCTTCTTTTTCCAGCTTGGAGTAAGCAGAACTAACAGCGCGGGTGTTTAGGCCGATGATATCAATGTCATCAGCATATGCCAGTAATTGCACGCTTTTATAGTATATTGTTCCAGTGCGGTTAAGTTCTGCAGCTAGTATAATTTTCTCCAGCATCAAATTAAAGAAATCGCACGATAGGGGGTCACCCTGTCTGAAACCTCGTTTAGTTTCGAACGGCTCGGAGAGGTCCTTCCCAATTCTGACTGAGCTGATGGTGTTGCTCAACGTCATTTTGCACAGCCGTATAAGTTTTGCGGGGAAACCAAATTCAGACATAGCGGCATATAGGCAGAATACGACTAGTTGCCCTTTTTGCAAGGGGGATCATAAGATTTATAGCTGCGAAAAATTCAGTCGTCTGGACGCCACCGCTAAGACAAAATTTGTGAAGGACTCGAGTCTCTGTTTGAACTGTCTGAGTTCGGGACATTTTAAGCCTCGTTGCAATTGTTCTTCGTCGTGCCGCCTTTGTCGCCAACGCCATCACACCTTACTGCATGGGACTCCAGCCGCATCCAACATCAGCAACTCCGCCGAAACCAAGCAAACCAGCTCGAACTACGCCGACGCAGGTACTACTTCAGGGAACGATACAACCGCTCTTTTTGCAACCACTTCTTCGGCAGTCAACCCCGCCCCTGAATCTGTATCTTCGTGCCTAAAAACCGATTCTGACCCATTATTTACGAGTAAGACAATTTTGCTGGCTACTGTTCTGGTAAGGATTTGAGACTGTGCTGGCCGCTTTCAGCTAGCTCGTCTGTTGTTTGACTCTGGGTCGCACGCTTCCTTCGTGACTGAGTCGTGTGTTCGTCGTCTGGGCTTACGGAGGAAATCGTCTGCTGCTGTCATCACCGGTATTGGTTCGTCTCAAAGAGGGCGCGCTAGAGGTCAGGTTTCGCTTTCGCTTCTGTTCAACTTTTCGAATGATTGCTACTCAGTAAATGCATTAATTTTGCCGAAAATTACGGGGCATTTGCCAACGCAAACTGTCGCCACAACTGCATGGCCGCATATTAAAGGGTTGTCTCTAGTAGACCCACAGTTTATGAGGCCTGGTCGTATTGATTTGCTGATAGGAATGGATGTTATGGATCAGCTTATGTGCCCGGAAATTCGGAAGGGTCCTTGTAGAACGCCGGCGACTCAGCGTACAGTCTTCGGTTGGACGGTTTTCGGCAGTGTTGACAATCCATCTACCCTTTGTTTGCAAACGTATTTTTGTGATGTACAGCTTGAAAGAGCGTTGACTAGGCTGTGGGAATTGGAAGATGCACCCGAAAAAACGCATTTAACTAGGGAGGAACAATTTTGCGAACAGCATTTTCAGGAAACGCATAAAAGATCTCCAGATGGCCGGTTCGTCGTCGAATTTCCGTTAAAATGTGATGTACCGTTGGGAGATTCTTGGAACCAGGCCGTTCGTAATCTTTTACGTATAGAGAGGAAGCTTGCCGCCGATACCCATTTACGTTTGCAATACAACGACTTTATGCAGGAGCTCATCAGCATGAATCACATGGAAGCCGCATCCGCAACGACAAGTCCGACCTTCTACATGCCACGCCATCCTGTTATAAAGGAGTCGAGTGTTACGACCAAATTGCGAGTCGTATTCAACGCGTCCGCTAAGACATCGACTGGGTACTCGCTCAACGATGCACTGTTTGTTGGTCCTCAACTGCAACAAACCTTGGTATCCATTCTTCTGCGCTTCCGTACCCACCCGTATGCCGTTACCGCTGACATTGCTAAGATGTACCGGCAGGTATGTATGTGTTTCACCGAAGCACATCGACCTGCAACGGATTATTTGCCGAAGTGATCCGTCACATCCAATCCAAGACTACAGAATGCTACGGGTGACGTACGGCGTAGCCGCCGCATCTCATTTGGCCGTCAAGTTGCTGCAAGAAAGTATACGGTACTCATCAAGTAGTTGCGAAAAGGCTGCGGTTGTCATTCAACGCGATTTTTATATGGACGATTTGTTGACCGGTGCTTCAAGTAAGCATGAGCTGCAGTTGCTGCAAAAAAATGTCTCCGAAATACTTCTCGAAAGTGGGTTTGAACTTCGCAAGTGGGCTTCAAATTGCGTGCCGCTAAGGAACGGGATATCCAGCGCTTCGGAAAATATTTCTCACTACCTTGCTGAAGGGAAAGATGTACACGCTTTAGGTCTCGTTTGGAATACGGATGAGGATTATTTCACTTTCGCAATCAACCTCAAGAAACCGCCTAAAATTTTGTCGAAGAGAGCATTTCTGTCGGACGCTAGCACGCTTTTCGATCCGTTGGGCTTGCTTGCCTCCACTACGATTAATTCTAAAATATGGTTTCAGGACATCTGGCGCGACGAGGTTGGTTGGGATGAGCTCGTACCAGAAACAGTCGCAACACGTTGATCTGAACATCGCTCTGAGCTACAAAGTTTAACCGATCTGAAAGTGCCGCGTTGGGTTGGTTGTAACGCCTCTGAGTCATCAAGCGAACTGCACGTTTTTTCGGATGCGTCCGAACGAGCTTACGCCGCGGTTATCTACGCACGGACAGTCCATAGTAACGGTCAAATTACAGTAGCCTTGATTTCGGCCAAGACCAAGGTAGCGCCAATCAAGTCTACAACGCTACCTCGTTTGGAGCTATGCGCTGCGCACCTCGCTTCTAAGTTAATACGAAGTATTTCACAGAGCTGGAACGAACTCCGCTATCCGTTATACGCTTGGACTGATTCGACTATTACTTTGGCGTGGTTGCAAGCTCATCCCAGCAGATGGGAAACGTTCGTCGCAAATCGCGTGGCCGATATTCAAGGAATCTTACCGTCTGAGTGTACGCTCCGAACAGAACCCTGCAGACTGCGCATCGAGAGGCATAACACCTCGAGAACTCGTTTATCATCAGTTGTGGTGGTCTGGTCCAGATTTTTTGCATGGCGAAGATCAATTTTGGAAGCAAGCTTCACAAGAACCGCATTTAACTGACTTGGGCCTACGTAAAAGGGTCGCCGTTCATATTACAGTACCCGAGGACACTTGGTCAGTCATAATTAAATATTCTACGTTTTCAAAATTACGAAGGGTTGTGGCTTATGTGCTAAGGTTTACACACAATACTCGCGCCAAAAGGAATCACACGCTTAAACGAACGTGTGGCACCCCTAACTGTCAGGAATTGGCCGAGGCCGAACGAAGACTGATTAAGTATACTCAACGTACTTATTTTGCTAACGAAATTTCTCACTGCAGGGAGAAAAAACACATTCCCCTGCGAAGTAGCCTGTTGCGCCTGCTACCGTATCTTGATCCGTCTGGTGTTTTGAGGGTTGGAGGTCGTCTAAAATCAGCAGACGTCTCGCTTGATGCACGGCATCCTATCATTTTACCTAAAAACGCACCGCTGTCGAAATTGATCATCATAATTTGGTTAAATGTACTTGCTTGAACCGCAACACTTCCGTTCAGTCGATGGGCGACCTGCCGTCGTCTCGTACTACGTATGTTCGCTGCTTCACACGTACTGCTGTAGATTTTGCTGGTCCATACACGTATAAATTTGCAGATGGTAGAGGGTCAAAGTCCACGAAAGGTTACATTTGCTCGTTGATCTGCATGTGTACTGGCGAAATGCACTTGGAATTTGTAGGCGATTTATCGACGACCGCCTTTCTCAATGCTTTCAAACGTTTTATCAGTCGTCGAGGGTATTGTAAGGCCATGTACTCCGATAATAGCACGAACTTCGTTGGCGCTGACAGAGAACTTCGGGAGAGATATCAGAAGTGCATGGCAGATGATAAACTACGAGCATTTTTCGCTGACTCCAACATCGAGTGGCATTTCAACGCACCAACTGCGCCACATATGGGTGGATATGGTGGATGGAAGTCGGTGTAAAGCGCGTAAAATACCACATTAAACGCATTGTTGAGGGGAGCTTATTATCCTTCGAAGAGTTCAGTACATTGCTAGCTGAAGTTGAGGCATGCGTTAATTCGCGCCCTCTATGCGCGAATCCAACTACCGCGACCGACCTTGAAGCCTTAGCGCCTGGTCACTTTCTCATCGGTGAGCCATTGAAGTCGATCCCAGAACCTGAGGGTCAAGGGTTCTGTGGAAATCTACTTCAACGATGGCACCTAATCTCCTTCCTCCCTGGGAAGGATGGAAATGTGCGAGTCGTAACAGTGAGAACAAATAATGGGGAATACGTGCGACCTATAAACAGATTGTGCCTTCTGCCTACCAAAGGAGATCTATTCTGCGAGTCGTAATGGGTTGAACAATTACATCCACACTTGGTATGCATCTAACTAAGAATTCTGCTGCATATGTATATATATGTATATTGCAAATACAAACTGTAAAATTTATAATTATCAATCTGTTTGATTATATTTAAGTAACTATAATTAAACTTAAATATTTTTTAAGTCCACGTTCTTTGAAGTTCGGATTAAAGAAAAAAAAAAATTTTTTAAAATAAGCTTTTATTATTGGTTAATAAAATTAACTAAAAAGTAAACAATAAATTGACTCTAAAGAAATATAACACTTTATAAGTTCATTGTAAGCTTTAACGATAATTAGGCTTTTTCGTCTGCGACAAAAGAATTCTATATTGTACATAATTATATATTTTTAACATTAAAACTTTAAACCTAAATTATTAAATCGTACAGTTTATATCACAGTTCTAATTGTTCTAATAAAAAACGGGTTGAATTTTGATGGTATAATTAAAAACATTTAGGATCTCGTTTTCTTGCTATCGCAATGTAACACGCTTTTATTAGAACAATTAGGAATGTGATATAAACTGTAAGGTTTAATAATTTAGGTGTAAAGTTTTAATGTTAAAAATATATAATTATGTACAATATAGAATTCTTTTGTCGCAGAAGAAAAAGCCTAATTATCGTTAAAGCTTACAATGAACTTATAAAGTGTTATATTTCTTTAGAGTCAATTTATTGTTTACTTTTTAGTTAATTTTATTAACCAATAATAAAAGCTTATTTTTAAAAAAGTTTTTTTTTTCATTAATTTTATTTTTTACTTTTTAGTTCGTTTTATTAACAAGTAATAGAAGCTTGTTCTTAGAAAAGCCTTTTTCTTAAATTTAATTTAAATAGGAATTTTTTTAAATTTTTAGTAGGGTAAAATATTGTTTAAATTAGTTACGTAATCTTTACTTAGTTATTTGTAACGTTTCTCATTCTATCCATTTCTTTTAATGCATCAACTTACTTTTTAGTTAATTTTATTAACCAATAATAAAAGCTTATTTTTAAAAAAGTTTTTTTTCTTTAATTTTATTTTTTTCTTTAATTTTATTATATCATAATCCGAATATATTGGGGCATATTCATAATCGAAATAAAATGTGACTAAGTTAGTTGAAGCATTTTTGACAGAGAGCACATATAAAATTGTGTCAAACAGTGTTAAATAACTTAACTTTGCCTATGCCGCGTTCTGTTTACAACTACTTATTGCAGATATCTCATCTGTGGGTTAAATCTGTTTTAAAATAAAATTCCTACTTTCGCTTAGCTAAAATTCCATCGCCAAAAATCTGTAAAACAAAATCAAGTGCGCAGAAAAGTATGCAACATTTACCGATAACAGCCTAACGGCGTTAGCGTTCGTTGTATCACAGAATTTTTACACTTTGAAAATGACGGCTGTTGTTTGCAAGGTTGCATTCCTTTGAGTCTTCGTTTTCACCATCTGGATTAACAAAGTCATGAGCCTGGACATTCGTGCAATTTTAGTGATGTAAATTGCATGGCGCCAGCGCCAATGCGGTGCCAGCTCAATGGTAGCTCATTGACGAAATGACTCCAATCGAATTTTTGACGCTACTTAGTAGTGAGTGCGTAGTAAATTTCACTTGCACTATTGAGTGAACGAATTTTGTGTGTCAGGCACGAGTTTGATGTTATTGGCGCTACTGACAATGATGACACTGAGCTGATGGCGGTAGCGCTGGTAGTTCAGCTTTTGAATCAGAGAAAGAATTGATGACCCGTGCAAATTATTATGGCTTTGGCCGTGTAAATTATTTGTTGTATTTGCACCAAATAAATGCTGCGGACATAACAACCGGAGTCATTTTTGAGTTGTATATTTTTAATTTAATGCAAATTAATATGGGTGTGTTTGAGCGGCCAAATAATAACAGTAGTATTGCTAAAGTGTTGCTGGAATGTCGCTAATTTCCTAGCGATGATCAATAGATTGTTAATATTTCGTTCAACGGACACGCGAAATTGCCACATCTGCTGTTTTTCCATTCTTGATTTAACTTAAGCTGTTATGCCAATATTTTTCAGCCAGCTTTTTTCAAATAGGTAATTTTTCCAAAAGCAAAATAAATAACAGAAAAGATTATAGAGTTAAGCAGCCTTAAAATTTCAGCTATGTTGGTTATACACAGAAATACAACAGAGGGTTGTGTCTCCGATTTTCACAAGCGTTGAGATTCACCACGCGTGATTCACCACGTCCAAATATCACAATCCACGGATAGGTACCGGCGGGTTTGTATGGGACTTAGGCTGTTATGCCAAAGTAAATACAAATCTTTACCGATAACTGTGTTATCGATTAATTTATCGAATTCTAACAAAGTAATATTGCATTGTCATCGGAGTTATACATGTGTGCAAAATTTCAGCTCAATCGGACACCGGGAAGTGTATCAAATTTAACTTGCAAGATTCCATTACAGACAACAAAAGTGAAACTAAATAAAAGCTTATAAAAATTATAGACATAAGAGTGATATAAACAAACAAGTAAACAAATTAAATCAAGATAATATTGTGGAGGCATCAACTTCAGAATATAACAGCCCTATTTTATTGGTACCTAAAAAATCCTTTCCGGGTAAACAAGAAAAAAGGCGGAGATTAGTTTTTGATTTCAGACAAATAAATAAAAAATTAAAAGCTGATAAATTCCCTTTGCCTAGAATAGATGACATTCTGGATCAATTAGGAAGAGCGAAATATTTCTCATGCCTAGATTTAATGTCAGGATTTCACCAAATAGAATTCAACCCAGAGTCAAGGGATATCACATCTTTTACAGCGGATAACGGTACTAATCGTTTCAAACATTGCCTTATGGCCTCAAAGTAGCTCCAAACTCATTCCAGAGGATGATGACGTTAGCATTCGCAGGTCTAAAACCATCACAAGCATTTTTATACATGGACGATTTAGTCGTATTAGGATGCTCCGAAAAACATATGATTAAAAATTTACGGGATGTATTCTCCACATGCAGAAAATATAACTTAAAATTGCATCCCGATAAATGTTTATTCTTCAGTGAAGAAGCTACTTACCTTGGACATAAATGCACAAGTACTGGAATTTTACCAGACCCAAATAAATTTAAAATTGTTCAAAATTACCCAACTCACAAAACTGCCGATGAAGCAAAAAGATTTGTCGCATTTTGTAATTATTATAGAAGATTCATACCAAATTTCGCGGAATACTCCGCGAGTTGCGAAGAAACTGCTAACCGGGACGGTCGTGTTTTTTATCGCTCCACGTTCCTGCATATTTCCTAGCTATAGTTGTGAACATTCTTAACTATAGCTTTATCTGCTTAGAGACAGTGACTCTATTCATGAAATCTCATTTCTAAACTGCTAATTCCTATAAAATAGTTAAAAATATATGCATATAAAATAAAAATATATGCATAATTCAATATGCCATGTGTTTGTGGTCAGAAAGTTGACCGTGGTCAACCGAAGGTGGGATGTGCAAAATAAAAAGACCTTTTTCATCTCAAATGTGTGAATATTTCACCAGCCGATCTCGAGTTTCTTCTCTCGTCAAATAAACACTTTTTTGTAAAGCGTGTTCGGTGGAGCGTCGCGGTTCTATATGCACAACTCCGCTGCCAACCACCATCTCTAGTGCTGCAATCAGCGAAATACAATGCGATGAGAACAATAGTAACCAACAACTATATCTGCGTGATATCGCTAATGAAATTGCTGCTCTACTCACTTTAAAGCCTTTTCAATTTTTTCGAAAGGCTCAGAAAAAACCACAACAAAAGTAGAAAGGTGTAATAATAATGATTGTGGACTAAAAATATATTTCCACAATGATTGCGGTATGAGGACCAAGTCTGATATCGTGCATAACTTCAGTTCACAAATGGATTACGATGTCTTTGTTATCATTCAGACGTGGCTTAATGAAAACTTTTTTGACAGTGAGTTCTTTGACTTAACTATTTACAATGTTTTTCGGGAAGATCGAGATGCTGGTGAAACTGGTCGCCTTCATGGCGGAGGTGTACTAATCGCAGTCAAAAGGCAATTGTGTGCGTTTTTAAACGGTTTTATTTAGCTTGACTTGACAGGCTGGTTGGTTGGCTGGCTGGTTAGCTGGCTGGCACGAATTTTGTAATTGAAATTTAAGTAACTTCCCGATAAGCTACATGCTTGAAGCTTGGAATATAGTTCAGAACCCAATTACAATGCAATAATAATAAAAAAATCGGCGCTAGGTTGCGCAAGGATCGAGATATTCACAAAAATCGTATTTGTGGTCCGATTGGGGTCATATTTGGAACACATAATACATACAAGAATAGAAAGCGACCTATGAAAAAAATCACCGCTAGGTGGCGCAAAGATCGAGATATTCAACAAAATCGTATTTGTGGTCCAATTTGGCCCATATTTGTAACACATAATACATACATGAATAGAAAGTGACCTATGATGTCCGATTTGACTCAAATTTGGAACAAATAAACAGTAATGTTACAATAAATAACTCACAGATCACAGATTTAAAAGGTATTGGCCGAGGAATAACAAGCACACAGTAAAAGTAAAAGCAGATCTAAGATGTGATAGTCTTTTAATAGGACACAAATTTCACATAGTAGAAGACAATTTCCCAATCCCATGTGATGGAATTTTGGGACTCGATTTCATTAAAAAATATAATTGCCTTTTAAATTATAATAAAAATAGGGACAGCCTATTACTACGACCATGTGATTACCCAGAAGATATAGTTATGACGAATAAACCAACAATCAATAGCATTACAATACCCGCAAGATCCGAAGTAATTAGACAGGTTCATATCAACAGTAGCAATAATGAACTATTAATACCTCATCAAGAATTGACGGATGGCATTTTTGTAACCAACACGATAGTAAACTCAAATCAAGCTTTAGTAAAAATAATAAATAAAACAGATAAATATGCAATCATTCAATATTATGACATCAAAACAGAAAATTTAGAGGACTATGTAATAATTGAAAATACACCTCACAATAAAGCTAATAATAAAGAAAAATTAGAAAGATTGAATAAAAATGTCCCACCATTCGTTAGTAAATCACTCAACACGTTATGCTAAGAATTCGTTGATATATTTTCGTTAGAAACAGAACCAATCACGACCAACAATTTTAGCAAACAAAAGTTGCATATGAAAGATAACACTCCTGTCTATATTAAAAATTATAGACTACCCCAAGCAAATAAGAGTGAGATAAACAAACAAGTAAACAAATTAAATAATCAGTAAACAAAATAAATCAGATAATATTGTGGAGCCATTAACTTCAGAATATAACGGCCCTATTTCATTGGTACTTCAAAAATCCTTTCCCGGTAAACAAGAAAAAAGGTGGAGATTAGTTTTTGATTTCAGACAAATAAATAAAAAATTAAAAGCTGATAAATTCCCTAGAATAGATGATATTCTAGATCAATTGGGAAGAGCGAAATATTTCTCATGCCTAGATTTAATGTCAGGATTTCACCAAATAAAACTCAGCCCAGAGTCAAGGGATATCACATCCTTTATAGCGGATAACGGTACTTATCTGTTCAAAAGATTGCCTTATGGCCTCAAAGTAGCTCCAAACTCATTCCAGAGGATAATGACGTTAGCATTCGCAGGTCTAAAACCAACACAAGCATTTTTATACATGGACGATTTAGTCGTATTAGGATGCTCCGAAAAACATATGATTAAAAATTTACGGGATGTATTCTCCACATACAGAAAATATAACTTAAAATTACATCCCGATAAATATTTATTCTTCAGTGAAGAATTTACTTACCTTGGAGATAAATGCACAAGTACTGGAATTTTAATTTTCAAATTACCTGTTCAAAATTACCCAACTCCCAAAAATGCCGATTAAGCAAAAAGATTTGTCGCATTTTGTAATTATTATAGAAGATTCATACCAAATTTCGCGGAATACTCCGCGAGTTGCGAAGAAACTGCTAAACGGGGCGGTCGTGTTTTTTTATCGCTCCGCGTTCCTGAATATTTCATATCTATAGTTGTGAACATTCTAACTCTAGCTTTATCTGTTTAGAGAGAATGACTCTATTCATGAAATCTCATTTATAAACTGCTAATTCCTATAAAATAGTTAAAAATATATGCATATAAAATAAAAATATATGCATAATTCAATATGCCATGTGTTTGTGGTCAGAAAGTTGACCGTGGTCAACCGAAGGTGGGATGTGCAAAATATAAAGACCTTTTTCATCTCAAATGTGTGAATATTACACCTGCCGATCTCGAGTTTCTTCTCTCGTCAAATAAACACTTTTTTGTAAAGCGTGTTCGGTGGAGCGTCGCGGTTCTATATGCACAACTCCGCTGCCAACCACCCTCTCTAGTGCTGCAATCAGTGAAATACAATGCGATGAGAACAATAGTAGCCAACAACTATCTCTGCATGATATCGCTAATGCAATTGCTGCTCTACGCTCTGAAAATGGTAACATTCTTTCTCAGGTGAATGCTCTGAAAGATGATAATTCACGAATGTTTGACACTCTTTTTGCCGATATTCGTTCTCTCCATTCGGCGATTGTTTAACTAAATTTTAACTACCATCCCCAATGGGCAAATTGGAAGATATCGTTAAACTACTCATAGAAGAAAAAACGATAGGAGAAAAGTCTTACAAATGTATTAATCAAAATACAAAAGTAACGGCAGAAACAGTAGTAAAGCATCTCAAAATAATAGCTGAAGCATTTAATAAAATAGGAAAAACGATACAACAGTTAAATGGTAAACTAGATGGCAATCGAAAAGCCCAAGCATATCAAATTTTTACTAGCGTTAGAGACAAATTGGTGTCCTCACTGGCAAGATATGATACAGAATTCATAGTACCAACGAGATTGGAAAAAGAAATAGAAATAGACTTTAGCACATGCCTGCTTTAGTCAGCCTCCGATTTAGAAGAGGAACCAGAAGAAGAACAAAAAGGGGAACAAAAAGAAATTTTAATACAGACACCAAACTGCCAAACAAGAAAAGACAAAATGGCACAAACCACAGTAGAATTTTTAAAAACGCATTCGTCAATTCTTCCTGAGTTTGATGGTAAGCCTGAAAACTTACATGGTTTCTTAGACGCACTAGATATCCTAGAACAAATTAACGATACTCATGAGACCATAGCAGTCTCTATGATAAAAACTAAGCTAAAGGGAACAGCTAGAAACCTTCTGAGCACTGAAAATTCAATACTAGCAATAAAGCAAAAGTTGAGTTCAGCAATTAAAGGTGAATATGTAAAGGTTTTGACAGCAAAACTCTTAAACGTCCAACAGCGCAGTAAAACAGCTAACCAGTACACTGCAGAAATCGAAAAATTGACAAAATCGTTGGAGGGTGCTTACATATCTGATGGTCTTGCACCTGATTTGGCAACCAAATATGCCACACACTCAGGCCCGCAGAGAGCCGAGCCGGGCCCCTGGGACAGTTCGCGTTTACGGGCCCCCCCTAAAAAATAAATTCAATCCAGTAAAAAAATAACATAACATACATAAATTTTTCAATTCTTATTGTCAGTTTTATTGCTTATAAAATAAGATTTACTGGAGCACTTACATAAATGAAATGTTAGATTTCATTGTTTGATTTACTTACATTACCTTTTTCCAAATATGTCCATTTTAAGAGCTTGAATCAGCCAAGGAAAACCTTCCGCGCTTTTTGGTCTGCAAATATGAAAATTACCGATTCAAAACTAATGCTGCGAGCAAGGCTGGACTCCAATGCCAATGTTCCAAGGCTTTTCAAGCGATTTTGGCTCAGAGTAGAACGTAAACAATTTTTCACGCGAGACAATAGTCTAAAAGAACGCTCCCCTTCAGCCACACTGACTGGAAGTGTGCAAAACATTCTTAATACTATGCAGATGTTCGGAAATAATACTTCCACCTTCAAGTCTTGTTCAGAAGTTGAAATGGTAGCAGCGAATCACATCCCAAATTTGCTAAGTGGATGGCTTTGAAATGAATGATTTCATCTATTAGATCCGTAGAAATATCGATACCATAAATCGTGCAGAATGTCGTTGCCTTTTCTCTGAGCTCTTCTTCTGTCAGATCCTGATACTTCCACAAAAAACTAAATTTAATCGCAATGTCATTTACGGCTTCGAAACGTCTTGTCATGTTACCAATGAAGCAGTCCAAAAGAAGGTAAAAAACTTGCTGTTTGAATTGAGTTTCGGAATCACACTCAGGTGATTCGCCAGGTAATTCATCGAACTGGTGCTTTCTTATCTTCCTTCTTTTCTCTGAGAAGGTATTCACAGCTGCTATACTCCCTGCTAGAACCTTATATTATTGAAGTATGATCGACCATTGATCCCTGAACTTCTTCAACTCATCAATCAGGCTACGTATATTTTCTTTTTCCACGTCAAGTGTGGCATTTCTATCTTGCAGTACCAGATTTCCATGGTTGATTACCATCAACACTTTGAGCCAAATGGAGGCTAAGAGGATACACTGAAATTTCCCCATATATGCTTCAATACCTTTCAAATCCGTTACTGATTCTGAACTCAGATTCAAAAGCTTGATTTCATCAAAAGCTTTCAATATTTGGGGAATGTTAGTTGCGAAAGGTTTCACACTATCCACACGAGCAGACCATCGTGTTTGTGACATACTGTGCAAGGAGCAATTAGTTTTTTCCTTGAGTATTTTCCATCTCTGAGGGCTTGCGCTAAAGATAAAATTTCTGCATAATACCGAAAAATGTGATGACTTCTGCACAACATTCAGCAGCTTGCACTCCACATAAATTTAAACTATGACAAGCACAAGGTGCAAATATTTCCAGGGAGTTATCTCTCAGGATATGACTCTGCGCTCCTTTGTAACGACCGCTCATATTACTCCTTGCCCACGGCAGTCATCCAGGGGAATGTTGTGCTTTTTAAGAGTGCTGCGAATCAGCTCAGCGATAGCTTCTCCTGTTTTTGCGTTACAATCGACAAACTCTAAGAAGCGTTCTTGGATTTACCATTTTCCGGAGTCCCTGTCTAATAAAACATAATGCAATATAAAAACAGTCTGCTCAATGTGCGCCGAATCAGGGGTTGCATCCAATATTACTGTGTAATACTTGACGGACTTTCTCTCGCCTTATATATTTCTAATTACTTGACTTGCACAAATTTCTATGAACTCATTTTGTATTCCATCATTTTGTATTCCCCCATGTGCTGGGAGACGATTCTTTTTCGTTTGAGATTCTCTCACCTTCTCCAAATGTTCATAAAATAGGGGGTCATAATTGCCGATCAGTTCCAAAATACCAAAAAAGTTTCCATTTTTGGGATTTCCGATAAATCAATTATCCCCTCTAAATGCCAATCCTTTTTCTCCAAGAAATAAAACAACATCAAGAATTCTGCGGCCACCGTGGATGGTAGCGTGCTCCGCCTATCACACCGTATGCCCTGGGTTCACACCCCGGGCAAAGCATCATAAAAATTTTAGAAATAAAGTTTTTCAATTAGAATGAAATTTTTCTAAGCGGGGTCGCCCCTCGGCAGTGTTTGGCAAGCGCTTCGGGTGTATTTCTGCCATGAAAAGCTCTCAGTGAAAACTTATCTGCCTTGCAGATGCCGTTCGGAGTCGGCATAAAATATGTGTAGGTCCAGTCCGGCCAATTTGTAGGGAAAAACAAGAGGAGCACGACGCAAATTGGAAGAGAAGCTCGGCCTTAGATTTCTTCGGAGGTTATCGAGCCTTACATTTTTTATACTCAGTTGAGCAGAGCTCACAGAGTATATTAACTTTAATTGGATAACGGTTGGTTGTACAGGTATAAAGGAATCGAGATAGATATAGACTTCCATATATCAAAATCATCAGGATCGAAAAAAATGTGATTGAGCCATGTCTGTCGGTCCGTCCGTCCGTCTGTCCGTTAACACGATAACTTGAGTAAATTTTGAGGTATCTTGATGAAATTTGGTATGTAGGTTCCTGAGCACTCATCTCAGATTGCTATTTAAAATGAACAATATCGGACTATAACCACGCCAGAAAAAGTGCGATAATTCATTACCAAAGACGAATAAAGCGACGAAACTTGGTAGGTGAGTTGAACTTATGACGCAGAATAGAAAATTAGTAATAATTTGGACAATGGGAACCGGCCACTTTTAAAAGAAGGTAATTTAAAAGTTTTACAAGCTGTAATTTGGCAGTCGTTGAAGATATCATGATGAAATTTGGCAGGAACGTTACTCCTATTACTATATGTATGCTTAATAAACCCCACTTTAAAAAAACTTTTTTTAAGTCAAATTTTAACAAAAAATTTAATATTTTTACAGTATATAAGTAAATTATGTAAATACTCAATTCCAGTAATGATATGGTGAAACAAAATGCTAAAATAAAAGAAAATTTCAAAATGGGCGTGGCTCCGCCCTTTTTCATTTAATTTGTATAGGATACTTTTAATGCCATAAGTCGAACAAAAATTTACCAATCCTTGTGAAATTTCATAGGGGCTTAGATTCTGGGACGATAACTTATTTCTATGAAAAAGGGCGAAATCGGTTGAAGCCACCCCCAGTTTTTATACACAGTCGACCGTCTGTCCTTCCGCTGGGCCTTTAACACGATAACTTGAGCAAAAATCGATATGTCTTTACTAAACTCAGTTCACGTACTTATCTGAACTCACTTTGTATTGGTATAAAAAATGGCCGAAATCGGACTATAACCACGCCCACTTTTTGGATATCGAAAATTACGAAAAACGAAAAAGTGCCATAAGTCTATACCAAATACGAAAAAAGGGATGAAACATGGTATTTGGATTAGTTTATTGCCGCAAAATATAACTTTAGAAAACAAACTTTGTAAAATGGGTGTGACACCTACCATATTAAGTAGAATGAAATGAAAAAGTTCTGCAGGGCGAAATAAACAACCCTTGAAATATTGGCAGGAATACTGTTCGTGGTATAATATATATAAATAAATTAGCGGTATACAACAGATGATGTTCTTGGTCACCCTCGTCTACATTTTGGTCGATATCTGGAAAACCCCTTCACATATACAACTACCACCACTCCCTTTTAAAAGCCTCATTAATACCTTTAATTTGATACCCATATCTTCCAAACACATTCTAGAGTCACCCCTGGTCCACCATTATTGCGGTATCTCGAAAAGGCGTCCACCTATAGAACTAAGCCCTACGCCCTTTCAAAATACTCATTAACACATTTCATTTGATACCCATATCGTAAAAACATGTTCTAGAGTCACCCCTGGTCCACCTTTATGGCGATATTTCGAAAAGGCGACCACCTATAAGACTAAGGTCCACTCCCTTTTAAAATACTCATTAATACCTTTCCTTTGATACCCATATTGTACAAACGCATTCTAGAGTCACCCCTGGTCCACCTTTATGCCGATATCTCGAAAAGGCGACCACCTGTACAACTACCACCACTCCCTTTTAAAACCTTCATTAATACCTTTAATTTTATACCCATATCGTACAAACACATTCTAGAGTCACCCCTGGTCCACCTTTATGGCGATATTTCGAAAGGGCGACCACCTATAGGACTAAGGTTCACTCCCTTTTAAAATACGCATTAATACCTTTAATTTGATACCCATATCGTACAAACACATTCTAGAGTCACCCCTGGTCCACCTTTATCGCGATATCTCGAAAAGCCGTCCACCTATAGAACTAAGCCCCACGCCCTTATAAAATACTCATTAACACCTTTCGTTTGATACCCATATTGTACAAACGCATTCTAGGGTCACCCCTGGTCTGCCTTTATGGCGATATCTCGAAAAGGCGTCCACCTATAGAACTAAGCCCCACCTTTATGGCGATATCTTGAAAAGGCGTCCACCTATAGAACCAAGCCCCACGCCTTTATAAAATACTCATTAACACCTTTCGTTTGATACCCATATTGTACAAACGCATTCTAGAGTCACCCCTGGTCCACCTTTATGGCGATATCTCGAAAAGGCGACCACCTATACAACTACCACCACTCCCTTTTAAAATACTCATTAATACCTTTAATTTGATACCCATATCGTACAAACACATTCTAGAGTCACCCCTGGTCCACCTTTATGGCGATATTTCGAAAAGGCGACCACCTATAGAACCAAGCCCCACGCTCTTATGAAATACTCATTAACACCTTTCGTTTGATACCCATATTGTACAAACGCATTCTAGAGTCACCCCTGGTCCACCTTTACGGCGGTATCTCGAAAAGGCGACCACCTATACAACCCTCCCTTTTAAAACCTTCATTAATACCTTTAATTTGATACCCATATCGTACAAACACATTCTAGAGTCACCACTGGTCCACCTTTATGGCGATATCTCGAAAAGGCGTCCACCTATAGAACTAAGCCCCACCTTTATGGCGATATCTCGAAAAGGCGTCCACCTATAGAACCAAGCCCCACGCCCTTTTAAAATACTCAATAACACCTTTCGTTTGATACCCATATTGTACAAACGCATTCTAGAGTCACCCCTGGTCCACCTTTATGGCGATATCTCGAAAAGGCGACCACCTATACAACTACCACCACCCCTTTTAAAATACTCATTAATACCTTTAATTTGATACCCATATCGTACAAACACATTCTAGAGTCACCCCTGGTCCACCTTTATGGCGATATTTCGAAAAGGCGACCACCTATAGAACCAAGCCCCACGCCCTTATAAAATACTCACTAACACCTTTCGTTTGATACCCATATTGTACAAACGCATTCTAGAGTCACCCCTGGTCCACCTTTATGGCGATATCTCAAAAAGGCGACCACCTATACAACTACCACCACTCCCTTTTAAAATACTCATTAATACCTTTAATTTGATACCCATATTGTAAAAACGCATTCTAGAGTCACCCCTGGTCCACCTTTATGGCTATATCTCGAAAAGGCGACCACCTATACAACTACCACCACTCCCTTTTGAAGTACTCATCAATACCTTTAATTTGATACCCATATCGTATAAACACATTCTAGAGTCACCCCTGGTCCACCTTTATCGCGATATCTCGAAAAGCCGTCCACCTATAGAACTAAGCCCCACGCCCTTATAAAATACTCATTAACACCTTTCGTTTGATACCCATATTGTACAAACGCATTCTAGAGTCACCCCTGGTCCACCTTTATGGCGATATCTCGAAAAGGCGACCACCTATACAACTACCACCACTCCCTTTTAAAGTACTCATCAATACCTTTAATTTGATACCCATATCGTACAAACACATTCTAGAGTCACCCCTGGTCCACCTTTATCGCGATATCTCGAAAAGGCGTCCACCTATAGAACTAAGCCCCACGCTCTTTTAAAATACTCATTAACACCTTTCGTTCGATACCCATATTGTACAAACGCATTCTAGAGTCACCCCTGGCCCACCTTAATGGCGATATCTCGAAAAGGCGACCACCTATACATCTACCACCACTCCCTTTTAAAATACTCATTAATTCCTTTAATTTGATACCCATATCGTACAAACACATTCTAGACTCACCCCTGGTCCACCTTTATGGCGATATCTCGAAAAGGCGACCACCTATAGGACTAAGGTCCACTCCCTTTTAAAATACTCATTAATACCTTTAATTTGATACCCATATCGTACAAACACATTCTAGAGTCACCCCTGGTCCACCCTTATCGCGATATCTCGAAAATCGTCCACCTGTAGAACTAAGCCCCACTCCCTTTTAAAATGTTCATTAACCCCTTTCATTTGATACCCATATCGTACAAAAAAATTCTAGGGTCACCCCTGGTCCACCTTTATGGCGATATCTCGAAACGGCGTCCACCTATGGAAATAAGGATCACTCCCTTTTAAAATACTTATTAACACCTTTCATTTGATACCCATATCGTACAAACAAATTCTAGAGTCAACCCTGATCCACCTTCATGGCGATATCCCTAAATGGCGGCCACCAATAGAACTATGGCCCACTCCCTTTTAAAATAATCTTTAATACCTTTCATTTCATACACATGTCATACAAACATATTCCAGGGTTACCCTCGGTTCATTTTCCTGCATGGTTATTTTCCCTTATGTTGCCACCATAGCTCTCAACTAAGTATGTAATGTTCGGTTACACCCGAACTTAACCTTCCTTACTTGTTTTTTTTTATTTATCTCTCTAACGAGCTGCTTCATTTTTAAGGGTTTCCGCTAAGAGAAAATCCACTGAACCTGCATTTCGAATTCTCATTTCATATTGGCGCCACTCCTCTATATAGCAAGTTTTATTATTTTGACTATTTTCATGTTCATGAATTTTGTCGTGTAACCTCTTCCAACCTTTTTCTTAAGCATTTTTGACAGATAGCGCTTATAAAATTGTGTCAAAAACGTTTATCTAACTTAAAACCACATTTTATTTCGACTATGACTATGCCCCATAGTATTTGATGAATTATGCAATGCATTGTACCCAATTAGGCGCTATGATTGATTATCTGCTGATAAGGCAGTACATTTGTGCCGGTAAAGTAGTGCCCATTAGTTGCTGAAAGCTGAAAGTTTTGACGTTTTTTGTTATATTTTGTTTATTTCTCCGCTAGCAAGTGCAAAAGAATTGAAACGTGCCATTTTTCCACCGCCCGCCTTTAAATTATTTGAAAGGTTGTAAAACCCATTAAATTATATATTTAAATTAAAGTTATTTGTGCTAATCGAGCAACATCATTCGTGTTGTATTATTTGGAGTGCTTTCGCACAAACCCACCGCAAGTAATCCCTGAAAAGGACGCATCATAGTATTCACCGTAGTACATCACGCCAGCCTTTTATCGGTTGCAGCCGGATATTTTGGCGTAAGTATAAACCCGCACTATACAGTCCACACCCGCGGATAATCTACCGCCCGCTGCATTGCCTGCAAGCGATCTACCACCCGCATCTGCTAAGGTAATCTGTCGCATAGCTCCTTTGCCGCACCATTTTTTGATCCAACAACCCGGATCGCCCACATCGCTCTCAATTTTAACCTTTTTAATTTATATATACACCGCATATTTGATTCCGTTGGAAAAATTACAAATCAATTGAATTTTATTCTCCCGCTACGCATACATATTTGCAAAAATACTAACAATTCAAGTCATTTTTATTTGACTGTCATTTGCCCTCTACGCGTACACGCATTCATTGCACTGCAGAATCCGTATACCCTTCTCTACACAAACAACTCAGCGAACAATATTTTCATAGAGTCATTCATTTTTTATTTGCCTTCTACGAATAGCGTTACATACGTACATTTATAGAATTTGTTTTTTTCTTCGCTCTGCAAGTACTGTAAACTAAAACAACCACAACAAAAATGTCAGCCTCTGTGAAAACACGGGACTCTGCGTTGAACGCAATAAAAAGGTACATGACAAAAGGCATGTATGGTACATTTTTGTTAGATACCGACCAAGTTGAGAGTTATTTGAAACTCTTGGACGAACAATGGGTTAGATTCAACGCTGCACAGGATGAGGTGGACGTCGCTTGTGGTGCCGATAACGTTGCAGTGGAAGAGAGTACACGAACTCAAGCCGAAACTTGGTACGCTATGGCCTTAGCAAATTTTAGCCGTGCCAAAAAGTGTCACACCGAAGCCCCGAATGTAACCCGACCAACAAATGTTTCTACAACCGTGTATGCCTCCAATCGTTTATCCAAAATGGAGCTACCCACATTTTCAGGCGACTCAACTGAATGGGTAGGCTTTTGCGACTCGTTCTGTTCACTGGTTGACAGTAATACCGCGCTGTCGGACGGACAGAAAATGCACTATTTACGGAGTTGCTTAAAGGGCGAAGCTTTGAAAGTCGTCAGCGGTTTCCAAATTTGTGATGCAAATTACAAGGAGGCATGGGACTTGCTTAAGTCGCGTTTCAAGATCATGCGCGTCATCGTCGAATCGAATTTCAAAGCTATGGCCGATATCCGCAAAACAACAAGCGACACCGCCAGCTCAGTAAAAGGTGTCCTCAAACCATATCAGCAGCACATTCGTGAACTGAAAGCGTCATCGAAACCAGGAAGCAATGGGAGTTGTCACTTTTTAGCGACGAACCCCCAACTTTCGAGCAGCTAGTAACATTTTTAGAAGTTAAGTGCAGATCACTCTCGATGCTATCGTCAGCTACTCCGGTACAGCCAAGCAAAGCTGTTACTGCTACTAAGCCCACCAAATCTCTTCATGCCACATCCACCCAGAATACGACTTACTTACTTACTTAATTGGCGCTTAACCGTCTAAACGGTTATGGCCGTCCAACAAGGCGCGCCAGTCGCTCCTTCGCTCCGCCAACCGGCGCCAATTGGTCACACCAAGGGAGTTTAAATCGTTTTCCACCTGGTCCTTCCAACGGAGTGGGGGCCGCCCTCTACCTCTGCTTCCATAGGCGGGTTCCGATAGAAACACTTTCTTGGCCGGAGCATCATCTTTCATTCGCATAACATGGCCTAGCCAGCGCAGCAGCTGCGTTTTAATTCGCTGGACTATGTTGATGTCTGCGTATAGCTCGTACAGCTCATCATTAAATCTTCTTCGGTACTCGCCATCGCCAACGCGTAGAGGTCCATAAATCTTTCGAAGAACTTTTCTCTCGAACACTCCCAAAGCCGCTTCATCTGCTGTTGTCATGGTCCATGCTTCTGCCCCATATAGCAGGACGGGTACGATAAGTGACTTGTAGAGTATGATTTTCGTTCGCCGAGAGAGGACTTTACTTTTAAATTGCCTACCTAGTCCAAAGTAGCATTTATTGGCAAGATTGATTCTTCGCTGGATTTCAGTGCTGATGTTGTTGCTAATGTTGATGCTGGTTCCCAAATAAACGAAGTCTTTTACTATTTCGAAATTATGGCTGCCAACAGTAGCGTGGTTGCCAAGGCGCATATGCGCTGACTCTTTGCTCGATGACAGCAGGTACTTCGTTTTGTCCTCATTCACCATCAAACCCATCTTTACCGCTTCTTTTTCCAGCTTGGAGTAAGCAGAACTAACAGCGCGGGTGTTTAGGCCGATGATATCAATGTCATCAGCATATGCCAGTAATTGCACGCTTTTATAGTATATTGTTCCAGTGCGGTTAAGTTCTGCAGCTAGTATAATTTTCTCCAGCATCAAATTAAAGAAATCGCACGATAGGGGGTCACCCTGTCTGAAACCTCGTTTAGTTTCGAACGGCTCGGAGAGGTCCTTCCCAATTCTGACTGAGCTGATGGTGTTGCTCAACGTCATTTTGCACAGCCGTATAAGTTTTGCGGGGAAACCAAATTCAGACATAGCGGCATATAGGCAGAATACGACTAGTTGCCCTTTTTGCAAGGGGGATCATAAGATTTATAGCTGCGAAAAATTCAGTCGTCTGGACGCCACCGCTAAGACAAAATTTGTGAAGGACTCGAGTCTCTGTTTGAACTGTCTGAGTTCGGGACATTTTAAGCCTCGTTGCAATTGTTCTTCGTCGTGCCGCCTTTGTCGCCAACGCCATCACACCTTACTGCATGGGACTCCAGCCGCATCCAACATCAGCAACTCCGCCGAAACCAAGCAAACCAGCTCGAACTACGCCGACGCAGGTACTACTTCAGGGAACGATACAACCGCTCTTTTTGCAACCACTTCTTCGGCAGTCAACCCCGCCCCTGAATCTGTATCTTCGTGCCTAAAAACCGATTCTGACCCATTATTTACGAGTAAGACAATTTTGCTGGCTACTGTTCTGGTAAGGATTTGAGACTGTGCTGGCCGCTTTCAGCTAGCTCGTCTGTTGTTTGACTCTGGGTCGCACGCTTCCTTCGTGACTGAGTCGTGTGTTCGTCGTCTGGGCTTACGGAGGAAATCGTCTGCTGCTGTCATCACCGGTATTGGTTCGTCTCAAAGAGGGCGCGCTAGAGGTCAGGTTTCGCTTTCGCTTCTGTTCAACTTTTCGAATGATTGCTACTCAGTAAATGCATTAATTTTGCCGAAAATTACGGGGCATTTGCCAACGCAAACTGTCGCCACAACTGCATGGCCGCATATTAAAGGGTTGTCTCTAGTAGACCCACAGTTTATGAGGCCTGGTCGTATTGATTTGCTGATAGGAATGGATGTTATGGATCAGCTTATGTGCCCGGAAATTCGGAAGGGTCCTTGTAGAACGCCGGCGACTCAGCGTACAGTCTTCGGTTGGACGGTTTTCGGCAGTGTTGACAATCCATCTACCCTTTGTTTGCAAACGTATTTTTGTGATGTACAGCTTGAAAGAGCGTTGACTAGGCTGTGGGAATTGGAAGATGCACCCGAAAAAACGCATTTAACTAGGGAGGAACAATTTTGCGAACAGCATTTTCAGGAAACGCATAAAAGATCTCCAGATGGCCGGTTCGTCGTCGAATTTCCGTTAAAATGTGATGTACCGTTGGGAGATTCTTGGAACCAGGCCGTTCGTAATCTTTTACGTATAGAGAGGAAGCTTGCCGCCGATACCCATTTACGTTTGCAATACAACGACTTTATGCAGGAGCTCATCAGCATGAATCACATGGAAGCCGCATCCGCAACGACAAGTCCGACCTTCTACATGCCACGCCATCCTGTTATAAAGGAGTCGAGTGTTACGACCAAATTGCGAGTCGTATTCAACGCGTCCGCTAAGACATCGACTGGGTACTCGCTCAACGATGCACTGTTTGTTGGTCCTCAACTGCAACAAACCTTGGTATCCATTCTTCTGCGCTTCCGTACCCACCCGTATGCCGTTACCGCTGACATTGCTAAGATGTACCGGCAGGTATGTATGTGTTTCACCGAAGCACATCGACCTGCAACGGATTATTTGCCGAAGTGATCCGTCACATCCAATCCAAGACTACAGAATGCTACGGGTGACGTACGGCGTAGCCGCCGCATCTCATTTGGCCGTCAAGTTGCTGCAAGAAAGTATACGGTACTCATCAAGTAGTTGCGAAAAGGCTGCGGTTGTCATTCAACGCGATTTTTATATGGACGATTTGTTGACCGGTGCTTCAAGTAAGCATGAGCTGCAGTTGCTGCAAAAAAATGTCTCCGAAATACTTCTCGAAAGTGGGTTTGAACTTCGCAAGTGGGCTTCAAATTGCGTGCCGCTAAGGAACGGGATATCCAGCGCTTCGGAAAATATTTCTCACTACCTTGCTGAAGGGAAAGATGTACACGCTTTAGGTCTCGTTTGGAATACGGATGAGGATTATTTCACTTTCGCAATCAACCTCAAGAAACCGCCTAAAATTTTGTCGAAGAGAGCATTTCTGTCGGACGCTAGCACGCTTTTCGATCCGTTGGGCTTGCTTGCCTCCACTACGATTAATTCTAAAATATGGTTTCAGGACATCTGGCGCGACGAGGTTGGTTGGGATGAGCTCGTACCAGAAACAGTCGCAACACGTTGATCTGAACATCGCTCTGAGCTACAAAGTTTAACCGATCTGAAAGTGCCGCGTTGGGTTGGTTGTAACGCCTCTGAGTCATCAAGCGAACTGCACGTTTTTTCGGATGCGTCCGAACGAGCTTACGCCGCGGTTATCTATGCACGGACAGTCCATAGTAACGGTCAAATTACAGTAGCCTTGATTTCGGCCAAGACCAAGGTAGCGCCAATCAAGTCTACAACGCTACCTCGTTTGGAGCTATGCGCTGCGCACCTCGCTTCTAAGTTAATACGAAGTATTTCACAGAGCTGGAACGAACTCCGCTATCCGTTATACGCTTGGACTGATTCGACTATTACTTTGGCGTGGTTGCAAGCTCATCCCAGCAGATGGGAAACGTTCGTCGCAAATCGCGTGGCCGATATTCAAGGAATCTTACCGTCTGAGTGTACGCTCCGAACAGAACCCTGCAGACTGCGCATCGAGAGGCATAACACCTCGAGAACTCGTTTATCATCAGTTGTGGTGGTCTGGTCCAGATTTTTTGCATGGCGAAGATCAATTTTGGAAGCAAGCTTCACAAGAACCGCATTTAACTGACTTGGGCCTACGTAAAAGGGTCGCCGTTCATATTACAGTACCCGAGGACACTTGGTCAGTCATAATTAAATATTCTACGTTTTCAAAATTACGAAGGGTTGTGGCTTATGTGCTAAGGTTTACACACAATACTCGCGCCAAAAGGAATCACACGCTTAAACGAACGTGTGGCACCCCTAACTGTCAGGAATTGGCCGAGGCCGAACGAAGACTGATTAAGTATACTCAACGTACTTATTTTGCTAACGAAATTTCTCACTGCAGGGAGAAAAAACACATTCCCCTGCGAAGTAGCCTGTTGCGCCTGCTACCGTATCTTGATCCGTCTGGTGTTTTGAGGGTTGGAGGTCGTCTAAAATCAGCAGACGTCTCGCTTGATGCACGGCATCCTATCATTTTACCTAAAAACGCACCGCTGTCGAAATTGATCATCATAATTTGGTTAAATGTACTTGCTTGAACCGCAACACTTCCGTTCAGTCGATGGGCGACCTGCCGTCGTCTCGTACTACGTATGTTCGCTGCTTCACACGTACTGCTGTAGATTTTGCTGGTCCATACACGTATAAATTTGCAGATGGTAGAGGGTCAAAGTCCACGAAAGGTTACATTTGCTCGTTGATCTGCATGTGTACTGGCGAAATGCACTTGGAATTTGTAGGCGATTTATCGACGACCGCCTTTCTCAATGCTTTCAAACGTTTTATCAGTCGTCGAGGGTATTGTAAGGCCATGTACTCCGATAATAGCACGAACTTCGTTGGCGCTGACAGAGAACTTCGGGAGAGATATCAGAAGTGCATGGCAGATGATAAACTACGAGCATTTTTCGCTGACTCCAACATCGAGTGGCATTTCAACGCACCAACTGCGCCACATATGGGTGAATATGGTGGATGGAAGTCGGTGTAAAGCGCGTAAAATACCACATTAAACGCATTGTTGAGGGGAGCTTATTATCCTTCGAAGAGTTCAGTACATTGCTAGCTGAAGTTGAGGCATGCGTTAATTCGCGCCCTCTATGCGCGAATCCAACTACCGCGACCGACCTTGAAGCCTTAGCGCCTGGTCACTTTCTCATCGGTGAGCCATTGAAGTCGATCCCAGAACCTGAGGGTCAAGGGTTCTACTTAAATGATGGCACCTAATCTCCGAAATACGAAAACATTTTTGGCACCGATGGAGAGATGAATATCTTTTAAACTTCCGAACGAACTCCACCTACAAAGTGGACGCTTGCTAGGGTAATTCATTGTCACCCTGGGAAGGATGGAAATGTGCGATTCGTAACAGTGAGAACAAATAATGGGGAATACGTGCGACCTATAAACAGATTGTGCCTTCTGCCTACCAAAGGAGATCTATTCTGCGAGTCGTAATGGGTTGAACAATTACATCCACACTTGGTATGCATCTAACTAAGAATTCTGCTGCATATGTGTATATATGTATATTGCAAATACAAACTGTAAAATTTATAATTATCAATCTGTTTGATTATATTTAAGTAACTATAATTAAACTTAAATATTTTTTAAGTCCACGTTCTTTGAAGTTCGGATTTGGAAAAAAAAGTGTTTATATTTGTGACATCCAGCTTTATAATTACATTTGAATAATTATAAGTAAACTTAAATATGTGAAGTCTGTTCGAAGTTTTAGTCATTGTAAAATTAAAGTAAATTTTGCATATTTAATGAAATTTGAAATCTATTTAAAGATCGAGCTGTTGTTAAATTAACGTAACGTTTGAATATTTAAAGAAATTAAAATTTGTGAATTTTTCAGTATTAAGTTTCAAACGCCTTGTAAATATTCGTAAGTTTTAGTTGAACCTATCTTGTATACATGCACAGATAGTTCAAGGGCGGCGGTATGATGAATCATGCAATGCATTGTACCCAATTAGGCGCTATGATTGATTATCTGCCGATAAGGCAGTACATTTGTGCCGGTAAAGTAGTGCACATTAGTTGCTTTCAGCAACTAACAGATTTTGACGTTTTTTGTTATATTTTGTTTATTTTTTCGCTAGCAAGTGCAAAAGAATTGAAACGTGCCATTTTCCACCGCCCGCCTTAAAATTATTTGAAAGGTTGTAAACCCCATTAAATTATATATTTAAATTAAAGTTATTTGTGCTAATCGAGCAACATCATTCGTGTTGTATTATTTGGAGTGCTTTCGCACAAACCCACCGCAAGTAATCCCTGAAAGGGACGCATCATAGTATTCACCGTAGTACATCACGCCAGCCTTTTATCGGTTGCAGCCGGATATTTTGGCGTAAGTATAAACCCGCACTATACAGTCAACACCCGCAGATAATCTACCGCCCGCTACATTGCCCCAAGCGATCTACCACCCGCAACTGCTAAGGTAATCTGTCGCAAAGCTCCTTTGCCGCACCAGTATTTGATCGGATGCTTATGATTTTAGTTAAGTGATTTTCAATTTTAAAACAATTTTTTGTAGCAACAAAATATGTACATATGTATCAATGAAATCCTAGTTAGAGTACTGTCAATACTGCTTTGCCTTGGTTAACTCAAATCAAGCTTTAGTAAGAATAATAAATACAACAGATAAATGTACAATCATTCAAGATTATGACATCAAAACAGAAAATTTAGAGGACTATGTAATAATTGAAAATACACCTCACAATAAAGCTAATAATAAAGAAAAATTAGAAAGATTGAATAAAAATTTCCCGCCTTTCGCTAGTAAATCACTCAACACGTTATGTTAAGAATTCGTTGATATATTTTCATTAGAAACAGAACCAATCACGACCAATAATTTTAACAAACAAAAGTTGCATATGTAAGGTAACACTTCTGTCTTCTGTATTAAAAATTTTAGACTACCCCAAGCACATAAGAGTGATATAAACAAACAAGTAAACAAATTAAATCAAGATAATATTGTGGAGGCATCAACTTCAGAATATAACAGCCCTATTTTATTGGTACCTAAAAATCCTTTCCGGGTAAACAAGAAAAAAGGCGGAGATTAGTTTTTGATTTCAGACAAATAAATAAAAAATTAAAAGCTGATAAATTCCCTTTGCCTAGAATAGATGACATTCTTGATCAATTAGGAAGAGCGAAATATTTCTCATGCCTAGATTTAATGTCAGCATTTCACCAAATAGAATTCAGCCCAGAGTCAAGGAATATCACATCTTTTACAGCGGATAACGGTACTAATCGTTTCAAACATTGCCTTATGGCCTCAAAGTAGCTCCAAACTCATTTCAGAGGATGATGACGTTAGCATTCGCAGGTCTAAAACCATCACAAGCATTTTTATACATGGACGATTTAGTCGTATTAGGATGCTCCGAAAAACATATGATTAAAAATTTACGGGATGTATTCTCCACATGCAGAAAATATAACTTAAAATTGCATCCCGATAAATGTTTATTCTTCAGTGAAGATGCTACTTACCTTGGACATAATTGCACAAGTACTGGAATTTTACCAGACCCAAATAAATTTAAAATTGTTCAAAATTATCCAACTCCCAAAACTGCCGATGAAGCAAAAAGATGTGTCGCATTTTGTAATTATTATAGAAGATTCATACCAAATTTCGCGGAATACTCCGCGAGTTGCGAAGAAACTGCTAAACGGGGCGGTCGTGTTTTTTATCGCTCCGCGTTCCTGTATATTTCCTAGCTATAGTTGTGAACATTCTTAACTATAGCTTTATCTGCTTAGAGACAGTGACTCTATTCATAAAATCTCATTTCTAAACTGCTAATTCCTATAAAATAGTTAAAAATATATGCATATAAAATTAAAATATATGCATAATTCAATATGCCATGTGTTTGTGGTCAGAAAGTTGACCGTGGTCAACCGAAGGTGGGATGTGCAAAATATAAAGACCTTTTTCATCTCAAATGTGTGAATATTTCACCAGCCGATCTTGAGTTTCTTCTCTCGTCAAATAAACACTTTTTTGTAAAGCGTGTTCGGTGGAGCGTCGCGGTTCTATATGCACAACTCCGCTGCCAACCACCATCTCTAGTGCTGCAATCAGCGAAATACAATGCGATGAGAACAATAGTAACCAACAACTATATCTGCATGATATCGCTAATGAAATTGCTGCTCTACTCACTTTAAAGCCTTTTCAATTTTTTCGAAAGGCTCAGAAAAAACCACAACAAAAGTAGAAAGGTGTAATAATAATGATTGTGGACTAAAAATATATTTCCACAATGATTGCGGTATGAGGACCAAGTCTGATATCGTGCATAACTTCAGTTCACAAATGGATTACGATGTCTTTGTTATCATTAAGACGTGGCTTAATGAAAACTTTTTTGACAGTGAGTTCTTTGACTTAACTATTTACAATGCTTTTCGGGAAGATCGAGATGCTGGTGAAACTGGTCGCCTTCATGCCGGAGGTGTACTAATCGTAGTCAAAAGGCAATTGTGTGCGTTTTTAAACGGTTTTATTTAGCTTGACTTGACAGGCTGGTTGGTTGGCTGGCTGTTTAGCTGGCTGGCATGAATTTTGTAATTGAAATTTCAGTAACTTCCCGATAAGCTACATGCTTGAAGCTTGGAATATAGTTCAGAACCCAATTACAATGCAATAATAATAAAAAAATCGGCGCTAGGTTGCGCAAGGATCGAGATATTCACAAAAATAGTATTTGTGGTCCGCTTGGGCTCATATTTGGAACACATAATACATACAAGAATAGAAAGCGACCTATGAAAAAAATCACCGCTAGGTGGCGCAAAGATCGAGATATTCAACAAAATCGTATTTGTGGTCCAATTTGGCCCATATTTGTAACACATAATACATACATGAATAGAAAGTGACCTATGATGTCCGATTTGACTCAAATTTGGAACAAGTAAACAGTAATGTTACAATAAATAACTCACAGATCACAGATTTAAAAGGTATTGGCCGAGGAATAACAAGCACACAGTAAAAGTAAAAGCAGATCTAAGATGTGATAGTCTTTTAATAGGACACAAATTTCACATAGTAGACGACAATTTCCCAACCCCATGTGATGGAATTTTGGGACTCGATTTCATTAAAAAATGTAATTGCCTTTTAAATTATAATAAAAATAGGGACAGCCTATTACTACGACCATGTGATTACCCAGAAGATATAGTTATGACGAATAAACCAACAATCAATAGCATTACAATACCCGCAAGATCCGAAGTAATTAGACAGGTTCATATCAACAGTAGCAATAATGAACTATTAATACCTCATCAAGAATTGACGGATGGCATTTTTGTAACCAACACGATAGTAAACTCAAATCAAGCTTTAGTAAAAATAATAAATAAAACAGATAAATATGCAATCATTCAATATTATGACATCAAAACAGAAAATTTAGAGGACTATGTAATAATTGAAAATACACCTCACAATAAAGCTAATAATAAAGAAAAATTAGAAAGATTAAATAAAAATGTCCCACCATTCGCTAGTAAATCACTCAACACGTTATGCTAAGAATTCGTTGATATATTTTCGTTAGAAACAGAACCAATCCCGACCAACAATTTTAACAAACAAAAGTTGCATATGAAAGATAACACTCCTGTCTATATTAAAATTTATAGACTACCCCAAGCAAATAAGAGTGAGATAAACAAACAAGTAAACAAATTAAATCATCAGTAAACAAAATAAATCAGATAATATTGTGGAGCCATCAACTTCAGAATATAACGGCTCTATTTCATTGGTACTTCAAAAATCCTTTCCCGGTAAACAAGAAAAAAGGTGGAGATTAGTTTTTGATTTCAGACAAATAAATAAAAAATTAAAAGCTGATAGATTCCCTAGAATAGATGATATTCTAGATCAATTGGGAAGAGCGAAATATTTCTCATGCCTAGATTTAATGTCAGGATTTCACCGAATAAAACTCAGCCCAGAGTCAAGGGATATCACATCCTTTATAGCGGATAACGGTACTTATCTGTTCAAAAGATTACTTTATGGCCTCAAAGTAGCTCCAAACTCATTCCAGAGGATAATGACGTTAGCATTCGCAGGTCTAAAACCATCACAAGCATTTTTATACATGGACGATTTAGTCGTATTAGGATGCTCCGAAAAACATATGATTAAAAATTTACGGGATGTATTCTCCACATACAGAAAATATAACTTAAAATTACATCCAGATAAATATTTATTCTTCAGTGAAGAATTTACTTACCTTGGAGATAAATGCACAAGTACTGGAATTTTACCAGACCCAAATAAATTAAAAATTGTTCAAAATTATCCAACTCCCAAAACTGCCGATGAAGCAAAAAGATTTGTCGCATTTTGTAATTATTATAGAAGATTCATACCAAATTTCGCGGAATACTCCGCGAGTTGCGAAGAAACTGCTAAACGGGGCGGTCGTGTTTTTTTATCGCTCCGCGTTCCTGAATATTTCATATCTATAGTTGTGAACATTCTAACTCTAGCTTTATCTGTTTAGAGAGAATGACTCTATTCATGAAATCTCATTTATAAACTGCTAATTCCTATAAAATAGTTAAAAATATATGCATATAAAATAAAAATATATGCATAATTCAATATGCCATGTGTTTGTGGTCAGAAAGTTGACCGTGGTCAACCGAAGGTGGGATGTGCAAAATATAAAGACCTTTTTCATCTCAAATGTGTGAATATTACACCTGCCGATCTCGAGTTTCTTCTCTCGTCAAATAAACCCTTTTTTTAAAGCGTGTTTGGTGGAGCGTCGCGGTTCTATATGCACAACTCCGCTGCCAACCACCCTCTCTAGTGCTGCAATCAGTGAAATACAATGCGATGAGAACAATAGTAGCCAACAACTATCTCTGCATGATATCGCTAATGAAATTGCTGCTCTACGCTCTGAAAATGGTAACATTCTTTCTCAGGTGAATGCTCTGAAAGATGATAATTCACGAACGTTTGACACTCTTTTTGCCGACATTCGTTCTCTCCATTCGGCGATTGATGAAAAAAATTCTGCGATTTCTTCGTTGTCATTGGAGTTGCAAAATCTTCATTGCTGACAGCTGTAATCACCGATAATGCTCTCTCACTAGATTCTTCATCTACTGCTAATGGTTGTGTTAAAGCGAATACAAATTATTGCTTGGCTTCGATTGCTGTGGCTGCGCCGTCAGTAACTGAGTACTCTGCTAGTGTGGTTAGTGAGGCAAATATTGGACAATGGGCGACTGTGCCGATAAAGAGGCCCATGAAAAATAATAATAATATTAAACAAGTTTGTAAAAGAGTTACAAATGCTTCCACCGAACTCGTCGTTGCTGCTCGCCTTAAATGGCTACACCTAGCTTCATTTTCCTCCTCAGTATCTGAAGCAGACATCAAAGATTATGTGTCTAGACAAAATAGCTTAGCTATAACTTCGAGCTCGTGTTTTAGATTATTGAAAAAAGACATCTCAATTTCTACTCGGCATAGAATTAACTTTAAACTGGGGGTGCCGTAGTCTGAATATGATAAATTATTAAGTTCGGATATTTGGCCTAAAAATTTCACTTTAAAGCCTCTTCAGTTTTTTCGAAAGGCTCAGAAAAAACCACAAAGAAATAGTAAGGTGTAATAATAATGATTATGGACTAAAAATATATTTCCACAATGTTTCCGGTATGAGGAACAAATCTGATATCGTCCATAACTTCAGTTCACAAATGGATTACGATGTCTTTGTTATCATTGAGACGTGCCTTAATGAAAACTTCTTTGACAGTGAGTTCTTTGACTTAAATATTTACAATGTTTTTCGGAAAGATCGAGATGCTGGCGAAACTGGTCGCCTTCGTGGCGGTGGTGTACTAATTGCAGTCAAAAGGCAATGGTGTGCGTTTTTAAACGGTTTTATTTAGCATGACTTGGCAGGCTGGTTGTTTGGCTGGCTGGCTGGCACCAATTTTGTAATTAAAATTTAAGTAACTTCCCGATAAGCTACAAGCTTGAAACTTGGAATATAGTTCAGAACCCAATTACAATGCAATAATAAGAAAAAAATCGCGCTAAGTGGCGCAAGGACCGAGATATTCGCAAAAATCGTATTTGTGGTCCGATTTGGCTAATGTTTGGAACACATAATACATACAAAATAGAAAGCGACCTATGAAAAAAATCACCGCTAGGTGGCGCAAGGATCGAGATATTCACAAAAATCGTATTTGTGGTCCGATTGGCCTCATATTTGGAACACGTAATACATACAAGAATAGAAAGCGACCTATGAAAAAAAATCGCCGCTAGGTGGCTCAAAGATCGAGATTTAAAAAAAAATTGTATTTGTGGTCCGATTTTGTCCATATTTGGAACACATAATACATACATGAATAGAAAGCGAACTATGATGTCTGATTTGGCTCATATTTGGAACAAATATTACATACAGTGCGGTAGAAATGACATCAAAATATTGTGGAGTTGGAGGAGGGACAAGCATACGTGGCGCAGAGTCGAGTAAAGTCTTTAGAAGGGTTATGTATTGAGGACTTATATTGTAACAAATTGTCAGGAAAGAGTATTTGTAATAATGAGTCACTAAATGAACTAAATAGAATAAGAAATAATAGGCAATAAATAAAGACTAAAAACTTGAAAATAAAATAATTAAAATAATAATACTAAAAGCTAGAATATAATTAGGTAAGTCCTAGGTACTAGTCATCACACTCCTCATCAATTTAGGGCGTTGATCAGACAATTAAATAAAAGCGTTGGACGCGTCAAATTTCTATTGAGAGTCATATAAAAGACAAACTGAACTTAATTCAGGTTATGCTACGCCTCACATTTTTAGAAATTTCACACGCCCAACGCTTTTATTTAATTGTCTGGTCAACGCCCTAGATTGATGAGGAATGTGATGACTAGTACCCAGGACCTACCTAATTATTTTCTGGCTTTTAGTATTATTATTACTTCATGTAAGTATTGTTTTCAATAAAAGCGTTTAACTTGTAAAGTTTTGTTTTAATAATTTTATTAGTTCCACTAAACAATGGTGATTCTCTGCTTGATCAAATTTGCATATGTGTTAAAGATCCTACTTCGCAACGATCTTTACATCTACTGGCGTCGTATGTACCACCTGGCAGCTCATTTGAGCTATAAAAAGGACATGCTGATAATATTATTTCTTTGGTTCTCAACGATCTACACGATAGCCATCTCTGCATGCTTGGTGACTTTAACCTGTTTAACGGTCAATGGTCAGCTAGTGCTTCGAATTGTGGTCTCACACCGAATAATCTTGCTTCAAATCATGAATTGTATTTCATTAATAATGTTCTTAGTCTTAACTTAAGTCAAATTAATACGTATTTTAATTTCCAAAATCGGTTATTGGATCTATTATTTGTTAGTGACAATATTTGTTGTGAAGTCTGCAAGTGCACGGATCCAATAACTCCTAAGGACAGGCATCATTTAACCCTGCATATTGAATTCAAATTCTACAATTTCTTCTCGGTACCTTTGGAAGGTAAAATAACTTTTAATTATTCTCGTTGCGACTTTCCGAGTTTTAATGATTTTCTACTTGATATAAATTGGGAGCAGTTACTTGGGGTTCTTGATACATCAGATAGCTTTTCTAGTTTCAAATCTTGCGTGCTCACGCACTGCTTGGATTGGATTCCAGTTAAAAAGCAAAGTTCTTACAAATTGCCATGGTATTCTAAGGGTTTACTAAAACCCGGAATCTAAAAAATAAATAATCTAAAAAATTTAAACCCACAAAGAACCATATTTTCTTCATTAAATATAAGCAATATATAAAATATTTCAATAACTTGAACAAATCCCTGTACGCCAACTACAGTCCTGCTGTCGTCGAGTGCGGACGCGTTTTACGATCGCTCTCGCTGTGCATAATATTTTAGTACATTTTCATAATGTCTAACTGCATTAAATGCAAATCTAAATGTTCAGCCAACGACCACTTTGCGTGTGGTATTTGTTGTTCAAAAACACACCTAAAGCGCACTAAACTGAATTCAACTTGTTTAAACGTAATATCCACAAACAAAAATATTGTGTTTAAATGTGACAAGTGTTGTGACAAAATTGCTCCATTTAACAAAGAGAAACTTGATGATGCGCTTAATAATATAAATCAACTTAACGATTTCGTTTAAGCCTTCGTAAATATACATAATGATAATATGCTTACCAACAATACTGGTGTTAATAGCAGAAGTGTCACGACACGATTAAAAGCAAAGGTGACTGAACTTGCTGCTAAACAAACAAGTGAGCAAATTTATCCTCCTTTGACTTCCAACGTAACAATTGATAACAACAAACAGAACTCGGGCACAGTAAATTCTTCAAGCCGCTGCCGATGATGTTGCTATTGTCTCTTATGCAAATGCAGCTAAAACTAACGCTGCTACTGCGAGCGCAACTTTTCCTACCAAGCAAGCTGAATATATACCTGAAGCAGCTGCTAATAAGATCAATGAGAAGAAGAACAATGTGAAAAATAAAAACAATAAAAACAAACACACTGTTATTATCGGTTAGAACATAAAGAATGATTTGGATGTTGCTTTTCGATTCAAATGGATTCACTTGTCTTTCAAACCAACTGTTAGCGCTGACAGCATACTGGATTATGTTTTTAAACAAAAAAAATAGATAAGAATTCTTTGCGGTACTATAAATTAGTAAAAAAAAAATCGCCGGTAATGATAGTAGCAATAATACCGAAAAGGCTTCTCCCAACAGAATAAGCTTTAAACTGGGTATTAGTGAATCTCAGTATGAATCATTGTTTAATGCTAAGTTGTGGCCTAACAATGTAAGGGTCCAACAATTTCGGGTTTTTCGATCTGCCAGACCAAATGTCCAAGAACAATGGCAACAACAATGCGTCTACTTCTTCAACTAACATGACATCAAAGTATACAATGTATTATCACAACGACAGCGGCATACGAACAAAATCAACGCAATTTCGGCGTAACGTATGTGCTCATGATTATGATATTGTTGTGATATGTGAAACGTGGTTAGGATAGGATAGGTTAGGTGGTAGCTTCCCTGATAAGGATAGCTCACTTGGACAACACGAAGGTCCGTTGTGATACCACATACACCAAAAATAACGGTGACCTAGATCCAGCTACTTAGAGAATCGTTGGGTAGCAACGATAAAGCTCCGAATGATACCGATCTCAACTTTGGATATATCCTCGGGAGATCCAAGTGAGTCGCGACCGAAGTACTTTCGCCTAATTCTGGCAAAAGTTGGACAATCAAGCATAAAGTGATTTGGTGATTCCACCTCATCATCCTCCATACAGCTGCAGCAGGATGGAGTTTCCAGTATATTGAGACGTACCGCATGGATACCCATGGGACAGTGCCCTGTCAAAACCCCAATGACCATTGATAGGTGAGCCTTAGTGAACCCAATTATTTCAGCAGACCTCCTGCCATCCACTTTCAGCCAGAAAGATCTTGCTACCCTGCAAGACGTGGTATCCGCCCAACGTTTGCTGAGCTGATTCGAGGCCCAGCTATGGAGGAGCAATCCACAGGTGGCCAGCGGGATCCCGAAGTCCCTACAGCCATCTTCATCCGGTTCAGTTGTACCGATGCGGGCTAAGAGATCCGCTTGACAGTTACCCGGGATATCACTATGGCCCGGGACCCAGATAATCTTAATTGTAAAATAATTCGATGCAATCGCAAGCGAGGTCAGGCACTCCCAGACCACCCTCGATCGCACTGTAGTTGAGCTCAAGGCCTTGATAGCCGATTGGCTATCAGAGTAGATGTTAAATTCCCTAACCGTGGTAGCACTGGATAGCATTCCATCCACCGCATCCTTAATCGCAGCAATTTCCGCTTGGAATACACTGCAGTGATCAGCCAACTTAAACTTGCGGCTTAAATTTAGCTCTTGACAAAAGACATCCCCACCAACCTTTCCATCCAGCTTTGACCCATCCGTGAACAAGTTAACCGGTCCCATGCCCCAGATAATTCCTCTTCCCCAATCCTCTCTCTCTGGAATAACTGGGGTGAAGGTTGTATAGGGAGCTGTTATCGGCATACAGTAGTCCGTTCTGTCCGGGATGAAGTCGAAACTGGTAAGAAGGCTAGAGTGTCCGCGGTCAGAAAGTCTATATCCCATATCACGAAGCCTGACCAACGACCTTGCCGCGGCCGCCTTTCCCGCAATATCTACTGGGTATATGTTCAGCATGACGTTCAGTGCCAAGGTAGGCGTTGTTCTGAGAGCGCCACTGATACCGATCAGCGCCGTCCGTTGCACTGACACTAACATTTTGGAGGTGCTCGCCGTGTCCAGTGCTTTCCACCAGACCAGCACCCCATATAGCAGAATCGGTTTGACCACCATCTCATAAAGCCAGTGTACTATTCTTGGCGAGAGTCCCCATCTCTTTCCGATAGCTCCTCTGCAGCAGTACAAGGCAATGGCGGCCTTCCTGGCCCGATCTTCCGCATTGGGTCTCCAGGACAGTTTCTTGTCCAAAACAATCCCCAAATATTTAACCCTATCAGAAAGTACCAACGGTACCCCTGCAATCGAGGGAGTTCTGAAATCGGGCACCTTATATCTTCTTGTGAAAAGGACCAATTCCGTTTTTCCCGGGTTGACCGCCAATCCACATGATTCAGCCCACCTAGCCACAGTATCCAGGTAGCCCTGAAGAACATCGCGCAGGGCGCCCAGAAATTTGCCTCTGACTAGGATAGCGAGGTCATCTGCATAGGCAACCACCCGACAACCATTGGCTTCCAGCTCCACAAGAAGCTCGTTGACTACCACAACCCAGAGGAGAGGAGATAGGACACCCCCCTGTGGCGTGCCCCTGCACACCTTCCTCTTAATTATGGCCCCTCCCCACTCCGCTGCGACAATTCTGCCGCATAGAAGTTTGCTAATAAATTCAACCAGAGCCGCCTCGACTCCTAAACCCACCAGAGCTCTTTCGATTGACCCCGGTAAGACATTGTTAAAAGCTCACTCGATGTCTAGAAAGGCACCCAGAGCATACTCTTTGTGTTCTAGGGACCCCTCTATTTGCTTTACAATCGAATGGAGAGCCGTTTCCGTCGATCTGCCCTTGCAGTACGCATGTTGTGAAGCCGACAGTAACCCCCGAGGTATCCTTTCCCGTAGGTACAGGTCAATCAACCGCTCAAACGTCTTAAGAAGAAACGACGAGAGACTGATTGGCCTGAAATCCTTAGGTGATACATGAGAGCTTCTGCCGGCCTTCGGAATGAAAATAAACCTAACCGTGTGCCAAGACTTCGGGATATAGTTAAGCCTGAGGCAGTTAGTATATATGATGGCCAACCAGCGGCAGGAAATCCCCAAAGACCTTTGAAGCTGCGCAGGAATGATTCCATCCGGGCCCGGAGACTTATAGGGCTTGAACGACCCTATAGCCCAGGTTATCTGACTTTCCCGTATTGGAATGGCAGGCACTTCTGCATGGCCAACGACCGCCGACCATGCAGGCGAAGATCCCTGCGCAACTCGGACATCGGGAAAATGATTGTCCAGTAAAAGCCTTAGGGACTCCTCGCTACTCATCGACCAGTCCCCACCATCATCTCTCAGATACCCCAGAGGAGCGGGGTTCCTAGAGAGTATTTTTCTAAATCTCGCGGATTCATTGCAGCCTTCTACGTTTTCGCAGAAGCTTCGCCATGCATCTCGCTTGGCTATCCTTATTTCATATTTATAAATCCCCAGACTCACCTTATAGAGCTCCAAGTCCGAGGGTAATTTACTCCTCCTGGCTCTGTTGAAGAGCCGCCGACTGGACGCTCTTAGGTCGTCAAGAGAATCCGACCACCAGGGCGGCTTGCCCTTCCCCCTGTAAGTTTTCAATGGGCAGGACAGCTGAAAGGCGCTATTGCTTGCCGAGGTGAAGTTTTCCACCAGAACGTCTATCTCAGATTCGGACAGGCCCGAACTAATGATAGGCACCGCAGGCAGTAGCTCTCCCAGCTTCCTACAATACAAGTCCCAGTTAGTACTTTTAGGGTTCCTAAAAGATATTTTACCGGGACGTTCTTCGTTCACTGAGAACTGAATATATCGGTGATCAGAGAAGGAGTGCTCGTTGAGAACCCTCCATCCAGATATCCGACCTTCCAGTTCTCTACTAACCAGGATGAGGTCCAGGACCTCCTCCCTTAACGCAGTAATAAAATTCGGGTCATTCCCCCTATTACATATACAAAGTCCCTCATCTACAATAAAAGTAAATAAAGACTCACCTCTAGTGTTGGTATCCGAGCTTCCCCAAATGCTATGATGGGCATTTGCATCGGCACCGATGATCACGCCAACACCTCTCCGCCTTGCTTCAGCGGTGATTTCACCCAGTATCGCAGGTGGTGGTCCCACTACGTCCCCGTGGGGCATGTACGCTGAGACCACCCACATTTCATTACTTCCTCGCTCGAGGCAGACCGTGGTTACGTCAGCATTGCTGAAATTAGAGAGAATAAAAGCTTTAATCTCTTTTTAAACAAGCACACAGGATCTAGGCCTACTTGCCTCCGCATGCACCAAGGTGTTGAATTTTCCAGGCCTTAATCCAGAAATCTTACTGCCGTTACTACTCAGCCACGGCTCCTGGACAAGGACTATATCCACTCCGCCTTTTTCAAGGCAGAGCAACAAATTTGCGGAAGCCGCCTTAGAGTGCTGAAGATTGATTTGACGGATTTCCATCAAAAGCGCTCTTCTTCCGCACCCCATCCTTGGCGGATTCGTATTAGTGTTGTCCATTCTAAAAAAGTCCCCCCTCAAGGCCGCTATCCGGAGCCGATTGTGTAGTCGCCCTTTAACGATCTCGTGGTTATCTATGCTACGCAGGGAGGCCACGCGAGGGTTGACGCATTACCTTATGAGTAATGCGTTCAGAGCCAGACCGGACGCGAAGCGGGAAAATCTTCAACCGCACCTACACCACCAACTTAACGGCGACGGAGCCGGAACGTACCTTGAGGCCCGCCACGGTTTTAACGGGACGTGGGCAGGTGCAGCATGAGCCTACCAGCCATTTTGGTAGGGTTTCACCCCGACCTACTAAAGTGGCAGAATAGCGCACCTACCAGCCCAATGTCATCAAGTCAAAATGTAAAGTGAAATCAAAGTCCTTAAACAGTCCAGTTCGTCACCGTTGTGTACCGATCTTGACTCTCCCTCCCCTGAGCTCGGCACAATGACTCAAGGGGTGCGGGTTTTATCGAGTTGTCCTCTCTAGATCCGCCATTATCAGTAGAAGCAGGGGCACCTCGTGCAGGACGTGATAACTAATCACGCGTGACATTCGTCACTATGGCCGGTCTAAGACTGATATCAGTCCCTGATCCAGAGCCTGAAACCACTTATGATATCCAAGCCAAGTATCTTAGCCCCCTACGTGGTTAAATCAACATATTTCATCCTGTGAATTTTTTGATGATTACTACCATGTTTATCGCTTGGATCGTTGTCCTGAAAGTTCAGGGCTTGAGCGTGACGGTGGAATGCTGATTGCTATTAGAAATGACTTGTGCAGTAGTGTTGTGGATCTTAACTCCTATGTCAATAAGATTGAACAGATCTGCGTTAAAGTTAAATTTTCTAAATCAAAATGTATTTTCATTGTATTGTCTTATATTCCTCCCAATAGTACTACTGATGTTTATGAAAAGCATTTAGCCAACCTAATCTTGGTATACAATAATTTAACTCAATTCGATGAACTTATTTACCGTGGTGACTTTAATTTAGCTAATATTGAATGAATATCCACTGATAGTTTAACCTCACCATCCAATTTGAGATCAGATATCGACATACTTTTTGTGAGCAATATATTATCTTATAACTTAAATCAAGTTAACTCTATTGTTAATTATTTAAATCGCTTTTTAGACCTAGTTTTATATCTGATGATTTTAATTCTTCTTGTGGGGAATGCATTGCACAATTATTAAATAATAGTATTCATCACAAAGCACTAACCATATAATTTCAATTCTACCAATTCGATAGGAATGTCGTTGATGATGCCAAGTCATATAAATATAATAAAACAGATGTTACTGGAATTAATAATTGTCTTAATAATGTTGACTGGTCATTTCTAGACTCCCTAGAAGATCCACAGTTATTATACAGCAAGATAACCCAGATATTTACTCTTATGGTTTCAAATTTTGTTCCTCAACATAAATTAAGGTCCAACAGTAAGCCTCCTTGGTTCAATCACAGATGCCGTCACCTCAAAAATTTTAAAAATAAAGCCTACAAAAGGTATAAAACAACGGCTTCAGAAGCCGATCATTCAGTCTACATCCATCTAAGAAAGGACTTTTATTATTTTAATAATCTTCTCTACAAGCAACATATGTTTAGAATTGAATCCAACTTGGGACAAAATCCTAAACGTTTCTGGCAATACATCAACACGAAACGGAAAGTTGTGGGTTTCCAACTACCCTGTCTTACGATGGTACTGTATCCGACAATATAGTTGATTCTTGTAATATCTTCGCAAATTTTTTTCAAAAAGTGTATGAAGTTCATGCACCTAGTGACTATACAACGCCCAATGCCTTGACATTGGATCAAGGTGATGGCTTTAGCGTCTCGCCACAGGATGTTGCGAACGCAATATCTATTCTAAAAAAATAGTTCAAATGCTGATCACGAGGGGTTTCCTCCAATATTTTTCAGGCTACTTAACTCAATCATATCTACTCCCATCGCTAAATTATTCAATAAATGCTTAAGTAAAGGGATCTTTTTGAACTCTTGGAAGCTTTGCACAATATTGCGAGTCTAAAAATCCGGTAACTGAAATGACGTATCTAACTATAGACCCATTGTGAAACAAAGTAATTTTGCAAAAATGTTCGATCACGTGGTCAAAGCTAAACTATACGATAACGTTCAATCATATATCTCTATACATCAACACGGATTTGTACCCTCGAGATCAACTTGCTCAAATCTGGTCTTAATTACAAACAAAATAGTTAACGCCTTTGAGAGCCAAGTCCACTTGGATGTAGTTTACACTGACTTTTCTAAGACATTCGACAAGGTAGACCACTCCATTCTCTTGGAAAAACTCAAAGCATTCGGTATTAACGGAAACCTTCTAGATTTTTTCTCATGTTTTCTTATGGGACGAAAACTTTTCGTCCAAATGGAATCTGCTTGATCTCAAACTTACATACATGCTTGGTCAGTTATCCCCCAAGATACACATCTTGGGTCTCTCCTCTTTTAACTATTTATTTATGACCTTCCTGATCAATTTTCAACTGCGGATTGTCTTATGTTTGCGGATGATGTTAAATTATTCCTAAAAATTCAAAATACAATTGACTGTTCTAGTCGTCAGTCTGATCTAAATAATTTTTCTAATTGGTGTATATTAAATCATCTCCATATAAATGTTAGTAAATGTTGCGTCATTACCTTTGCTGAAAAGTGTAAGACAGTGACTTGCGACTATGTACGAAATGGATAAAAGTTGTGCGTAAAGATACTATTAAGGATCTAATGGTTATTTTCGACTCTAAGTTGACCTTTTCCAGACTATGTGGTGTCGAAGTCTTTTTCTATGATTGGTTTTATACGCAGAAACACTGTGGATTTTGTTGACCCACTTACTCTCAAAGAGCTGTATATATCTTTAGTGCGTAGTCATTTGGACTATTGCTGCATAATTTGGAACCCTTACTATCAAAATCTTACTTTTATAATTAAAAAGGTTCAAAGGGTGTTCACTAGAATGGCTTGCGTCCTCCGTCATGGATTGATGGGCTTCCAAATTATATTGGCAGACGCAAGTTGCTAGGTCTACAAAGTTTGGAAGAGAGAAGGGCTTATTTTTCTATTATTTTTGTGTATAATGTGATAAATTCTAGAACTAACTTCGAACTCATTTCTAATTTAATACATGTTCACTCATCAAGTCTTAATTTAAGGACAACTCTATTATTCGATGTAATTTTTCATGCAACCAATTGTGGCTTCAATGAGCCACTCACAAGATGCGTTCGAATATGTAATACATATACTAAAAATTTGAATTTCAGTTTAGAGATAAGTAGCTTTAAGACTAGTATCTTTATACTTTTTAATTAATGAGTCTGTTAGAACTATTCGGTAGACAATAAATAAATAAATAAATATTGAGTCCAATATTAAGTCTAATCCAAAAACTTTTTGGAATTATATAAAGTCGAAAAGAGGTTGCTCCTGTATTCCCACTGGCCTTTACCTTGATGGTACCACAGCGCAAACTCCAAGCGATTCAGCCAACTTATTTGCTGAGTTCTTTAAATCCAATTTTTCACCGGATGATTGTATCAGCACCCTAATTTTTCGATCAGCCCAAACTTTGCTCTAAACTTCGGGTCCCTTTTATTATCATCTGAGGATATTAGTAAAGCGATTTCGGAGCTTAAACCATCATCTCAGACAGATGTTGACGGATTTTCCCCGGTCTTGATAAAAACTTGCCCTTCCTTAGTTTTTCCTTTGAGATTGATATTCAATAAGTCCCTATCGTCTGGTACACTCATTGATGATTGGAAGGTTACTTCTGTTATGCCCGTTTTTAAAAGTGGCAATAAAAAGGATATCCGTAACTACAGACCTATTTCCAAGCTGTCCACCATTTCTAAAATTTTCGAGCATGCCGTCAAGGCAAAACTAAGTTTTGCCGTTAAATCCCTGATATCCCCGCACCAGCATGGCTTTGTCGTTGAGAGATCTACAATTTCCAAACTTGCGGTTTTTAGTACTGCATTGCGTAATTTTTTGGAGGTTTTCAGGTAGACTGTATTTATACAGATTTTTCTGAAGCTTTTCACATAGTTTCTCATAGTGTCCTAATTAAAAAGTTAAGTTGTTTTGGATTCTATTCCTATTTTCTCCTATAGATTTGTTCTTATCTATCCAATCGACAGTGTGTGGTCACTTTTGATGGTATATCCTCTAGTTCCTTTGCGGCAACCTGTGGGGTTCCTCAGGGAAGTATATTAGGACCACTATTTTTGATTTTATTTATTAATGACATTAGTAGTTGTTTTTCATTTGCTAAGTGTTTGTTGTTGGCGGCCACCGTGGTGTGATGGTAGCGTGCTCCGCCTATCACACCGTATGCCCTGGGTTCAACTCCCGGGCAAAGCAACATCAAAATTTTAGAAATAAGAGGGTCGCCCCTCGGCAGCGTCTGGCAAGCGCTCCGATTGTATTTCTGCCATGAAAAGCTCTCAGTGAAAACTCATCTGCCTTGAGGATGCCGTTCGAAGTCGGCATAAAACATGTAGGTCCCGTCCGGCCAATTTGTAGGGAAAAATCAAGAGGAGCACGACGCAAATTGGAAGAGAAGCTCGGCCTTAGATCTCTTCGGAGGTTATCGCGCCTTACATTAATTAAGTGTTTGTTGTATGCAAATGACTTAAAGATATTCAAATAATCAAGACACCTGATGATGTTCTAAAGTTGCAAAGTTATATCAGAAACTTTTTATTTTACTATGAAATTTATTAAGAACATAATAGACGGTAAATTGCCTGCGTACTTAAAGAGTAACACCAAATGTGTAAAAGATATGCATTCTGTAAATACTAGAAACAAAACTGAAGCAGACAAATGTAACTTGTATTATAAGGGATTAAAATGCTGTAACGAGTTACCTAATGATATAAAATCATGTAATGCCAATAGATTAAAAAAAATTGTATATTTATTGTGAAACACTACCAATTTAGTACTGTATAGGCAGGCTTCCATAGAATCAATAAAGATGTCCTCGTCAAAGCAAAATCTGACATCACCGCCATCCAAGAAAGGCGTTGGACGAAGCAAGGAAGAAAGGAGATCAAAAATTGTGACATCTATTGGAGTGGCCATACGAATAAGCGCAGTTTCGGCGTCGGATTCGTGGTGGGAGAGATACTTTGTCGCCAAGTGCTGGCGTTCACGCCTGTGGACGAGCGTCTCGCCGCTATCCGAATAAAAGAAAAATTTTTTAATATATCATTCATCTGCGCCCATGCGCCGACAGAGGAGAAAGACGATGAGGTGAAAGACACTTTTTATGAACAATTAGAACGCACATACGAGCGCTGCCCCCGTCATGATATAAAAGTCGTGCTTGGCGACTTTAACACCAGGGTGGGCAAAGAAGATGTTTTTGGCCCTACAGTCGGAAAGTTCAGCCTACACAATGAAACTTCTCCTAACGGAATGAGGCTGATTGACTTTGCCGGTGCTCGAAACATGGTCATATCCAGCACGAGGTTCATGCATAAAAAGATACGTCAAGCTACATGGCTGTCTCCTCATCGAAATACCCGCAATCAGATCGATCACGTTGTGATAGACGGACGGCATGCCTCCAGTGTTTTAGATGTACGCACGATGCGAGGACCTAACATCGACTCGGACCATTATCTCGTTGCAGCCAAAATACGCACCCGCCTCAACGCGGCTAAAACCAAGGAACAAAAAACACAAGGAAAGCTAGACGTCGAAAAGCTTCAATCACAACAGACTGCCAATGATTTCGCAACTCGACTCTCACACCTGCTCTCTGAGAGCACAACTCATCTTGAAGGAATACAGGAGCAGTGGGAGCATATCTCCAATGCCCTTCGTACTGCCGCCGAGGAAAAAATTGGTTACCGGCGGCCACGAAAAAACAACTGGTACGATGAAGAATGCTGCCTACAGGGTACGTTAAAAGCGAGCGCGACAAGAGGAGTGTGTGGTCGCTATCGTGAGTTGAAAAGGGAAGCGAGACGCCTCTTCAGGAAGAAAAAAGCAGAAGCAGAAAGGCGTGAGTGCGAGGAGCTTGAGCTGCTAGCCACCAGGAATAACGCCCGAAAATTCTACCAAAAAATACGGCGCCAGACGGAAGGTTTTAAGACCGGGGCAAACTCCTGTAGGAATGAAAACGGCGACCTTGCAACTGATGTCCAGAGAGTGCTTAGATTATGGAGGGAATACTTCTCTGCTCTCCTAAATAGAGGCAGCAATTCACCGCGCAGAGATGAAGAACCCGATCCCGCAATCGATGATGATGGAATATATGTCCCCCCGCCCGATTATGATGAAGTTAGAATAGCAATAACCAGATTGAAAAACAACAAGGCCGTGGACGCTGATGGATTGCCTGCGGAGCTATTCAAGTACGGCGGCGAGGAGTTAGTAAGGCGCATGCAGCAGCTTCTTAGCAAAATATGGGCGGACGAGTGCATGCCCGACGGTTGGAATCTAAGTGTTCTTTGCCCAGTCCACAAGAAGGGGGATACTGCAAAATGCACCAACTATCGTGAAATCAGCCTTCTTAATATCGCATATACGGTCCTTTCAAGTGTATTGATCGAAAGATTGAAGCCCACCGTAAGCCGGTTGATTGGACCATATCAGTGCGGCTTCAGACCTGGTAAATCTACCATCGACCATATTTTCACAATGCGCCAAATCTTGGAAAAAACCCGTGAAAAGAGAATCGACACACATCACCCCTTCGTCGACTTTAAAGCCACCTTCGACAGCACTTAAAGGAGCTGCCTATATGCCGCTATGTCTGAATTTGGTTTCCCCGCAAAACTTATATGGCTGTGCAAAATGACGTTGAGCAACACCATCATCTCAGTCAGAATTGGGAAGGACCTCTCCGAGCCGTTCGAAACTAAACGAGGTTTCAGACAGGGTTACCCCCTATCGTGCAATTTCTTTAATTTGATGCTGGAGAAAATTATACTAGCTGCAGAACTTAACCGCTCTGGAACAATATACTATAAAAGCGTGCAATTACTGGCATATGCTGATGACATTGATATCATCGGCCTAACCACCCGCGCTGTTAGTTCTGCTTACTCCAAACTGGAAAAAGAAGCGGTAAAGATGGGTTTGATATTGAATGAGGACAAAATGAAGTACCTGCTGTCATCCAGCAAAGAGTCAGCGCATACGCGCCTTGGCAACCACGCTACTGTTGGCAGCCATAATTTCGAAATAGTAAAAGACTTCGATTATTTGGGAACCAGCATCAACACTAGCAACAACATCAGCACTGAAATCCAGCGAAGAATCAATCTTGCCAATAAATGCTACTTTGGACTAAGTAGGCAATTGAAAAGTAAAGTACTCTCTCAGCGAACGAAAATCATACTCCACAAGTCACTTATCGTACCCGTCCTGCTATATGGGGCAGAAGCATGGACCATGACAACAGCAGATGAAGCGGCTTTGGGAGTGTTCGAGAGAAAAGTTCTTCGAAAGATTTATGGACCTCTACGCGTTGGCGATGGCGAGTACCGAAGAAGATTTAATGATGAGCTGTACGAGCTATACGCAGACATCAACATAGTCCAGCGAATTAAAACGCAGCGGCTGCGCTGGCTAGACCATGTTATGCGAATGAATGATGATGCTCCAGCCAAGAAATTGTTTCTATCGGAACCCGCTTATGGAAGCAGAGGTAGAGGGCGGCCCCCACTCCGTTGGAAGGACCAGGTGGAAAACGATGTAAACTCCCTTGGTGTGACCAATTGGCGCCGGTTGGCGGAGCGACTGGCACGCCTTGTTGGACGGCCATAACCGTTTAGATGGTTAAGCGCCAATTAAGTAAGTAAGTAAGATTCGGAGGTCTGCCACAGTTCAACACCATACGGTAGTTCATAGATATAACTAGGTTAGAATTATGTTAAGATTATTATATATATACATACATTGTAATAGATATAAGCTAGGCTTAATTGAGCTGTAATAAATAAATAAAGTAAGTAAAGATAAATTATGTCAGTGGTGTCTGAACTCACTCTGTCTCATAATCCGTTTAAATGTTTCCATATGACCTACTCTAAGTCAACTTTCGTCTTGCGCACAAGGTATACTATTTCTGATCTGCGTAAGTGAGATTAAAGACATTGGTGTCTTCTTTGATAGTAAGTTTTCTTTTAATAGTCATATTAATTATGTAGTTTCTAAATCTTACTCCATGCTTGGGTTTGTCAGGCGTAATACCTCCAAATTTTCTGATCCTTATACAATCAATCTTTTATATACCTCCTTTATAAGGTCGCAAATTGAATATGATGTATTTATTTGGAGGCCTTGTACTCAATTAGCCATAAATAGAATCGAGAGGATACAGAAAATTTTTCTAAAGTATGCTCTTCGTCCATTAAACTTCTCAGAACCCATGCCATCCTATTCTTCTCGGCTTATGCTCTTAGGGCTCAAGTCACTTGAGAGTCGGCGATCTATACTCTGTTTAACTTTTGTATACAATGTGATTAAGGGGGTTATTGACTGTCCTGATCTGTTGGAAAGGATTCGATTTAATGTTCCTCAACGACTTCTTCGGAATTTCTTTCCTCTCTATGGATATAACTTCAGAACAAGTTATGCTAGTTATATATATTTATATTTATTTATTTATTACGACTCTAAGAGCCTAGCTCAAAACTTAAAAATATGATTGCATTAATTAACAATGTGTACTTAATCTAAATTTTTATTAAAAAAAAAAAAATTTATTATGACACATGTATCAGTAATGCATTTAAATCTCAACGACTATAACATTTAATCGGCCTGTATTTGGTGTAGTCATACAACGGGCTGCTAAATAAGTTTCTATCACAATTTTTTATCTATTCGGGTAGTTCGTTGAATTATTTCAACCCTTTGTAAAAAAGACTATTTTGTTCCGATTCTGTTTTATAATTTGTCAATTTAAAATTATTTCTCTGCCTTGTATTTATATCATGGACCTCGTAATTAAATGTAATACCTGTTCTGAGATACTCTGGCAAAATTCCGTGCTTTATATTATAAATAAATTCCATTGTGTTAAAGAATATTTGTTGTTTAACGCTCATCCAATTTAAACTTAGAAGCATGTCTTTTATAGGATTATCATAGCGTTTGCTTAAAATAAAGCGCATTGCTTTATTTTGCATTTTTTGCAACTTATCAATTTGCGAATCTTTCATAATAAAAATATTGTTGAGCAATAAATAAAGTAAGGCTCAAATATGGATCTATAAACCTATACTTTGTAATAATTACTTAAGTTTTTACAAGTTCTTTGAAAAAACCATAATTTTTTTGCTTTTTTACTTTTTACAATTTGAACACCCAAATATTTAATCGTATTTACTTTTTCAATTTCAATATTATTTATTGTAATAGTTTCAAAATTAGCAATGTTTTTTCTTGAAATAAGCATGTATTTAGTTTTTTTCTATATTAATTTTAAGTCTGTCAGTACACAACCAGATATAAAGTGCTTTTAAGTCACTTTGTAACTTGATTCTTATATCATTTTCATTTTTGCCATTTATAGAAATTAGAGCATCATCAGCGAAAAGTTTTATGGAGCTGAAATTCAAAACAGAAATTATATAATTAATTAATTTGTTAAGAAATCTTTAAACCAATCAAGTTCAACATCTCTAATACCAATTCCTTCCAATTTTCCTAATATAATTTTTTTATCTATAGTTTCGAAGGCTCTTTTAAGATCAATGAAAACTGCTATTACGGCATTTTTATACCTTTCATGAACATGAACTGGTATATTAACTTTAGTCCGATGTTTGTAACGTTGAGACATATAGAAGATAGACTCACCGTTAAGTATACCGAATTGATCAGGGCGACGAACTGAGTTGATATAGCCATGTCCGTCTGTCCGTCCGTCTGTCTGTTTGAACGCAAACTAGTCCCTCAAATTTTGAGATATCTCAATGAAATTTGGCACAAGGATGTACTTTTGTATTATATTAGACATTTGTCGGATCCGGTAGGATCGGACCACTATAATATATATCTCTCATACAACCGATCGTTCAGATAAGACGATTTTGGTCATTCCGGCCGCAATTTAGAAAGTATAAACGTGAAACTTGGTGATATATATTCTAATACATCTTAGAAGATATGCTGAAAAAATCACTTTGATCGGAGCTATATATAGTATATATCCCATACAACCGATCGTTCAGATAGAAAGATTTTTGGCAATTTCTCCCTTAATTTTCAATATAAAAACGTTAAACTTGGTGATATTTATTCTAATATATCATAGAAGATTTTATGAAAAAATCATTTCGATCGCAGCTATATATAGTATATATCCCATAAAACCGATCGTTCAGATAGAAAGATTTTTGGCCATTCCTCCCATAATTTAGAAAGTATAAACGTGAAACTTGGTGATGTATATTTTAATATATCATAGAAGATTTTCTCAAGAAATCACTTTGATCGGAGCGATATATAGTATATATCCCATACAACCGATCGTTCATATAGAAAGATTTTTGGCAATTTCTCCCTTAATTTCCAATATAAAAACGTTAAACTTGGTGATATTTATTCTAATATATCATAGAAGATTTCCTGAAAAAATCACTTTGATCGGAGCTATATGTATATAGTATATACCTATCCCATACAACCGATCATTCAGATAGGAAGATTTTTGGCCATTTCTCCCTCAGTTTCGAATATAAAAACGTGAAACCTGGTGATATATTCTAATATATCATAGAAGATTTCCTGTAAAAATCATTTCGATCGGAGTTATATATAACATATATACCATTCCGATCGTTCAGATAAGGGGGTTTTTTGCCATTTTTTATTTTATATTTATCTTTAAAATCGTTTAGGTATGTAGATTTTTCACTATATATTTCTTATCTTATACATCCGATTACTTGGAGATTACAAACGGGATAAGATTATTGTTCAGCCCCATTCATGAAAGGTATGAAGTCTTCGGCACAGCCGAAGACAGTCCCGTCATTACTTCTTATTGTTAAGTTCTGATTTCCATTCAGCTAAAACCATATTCAAAGCTGTTTCACAGGAATGTTTTTTCTAAATCCTGATTGTTGAGGTATGAGTATATTCTTTTCTTCCAAGTATTGAACCAACTGGTTTTTTACCATAAGTTTTACGCTCCCGTGTGACGGGCTTATTTTTGCTGAGGTGTGCCCAGTCCGTCCATGGTTCCTATAGTTGGTGGGAGAACCTATTCCGATTGAAATAAATAAACAAAGGAGTTCTGAAAATACGTTATAAAATTTATTTAAAAATTCAATATCCCTTAATAGCTACTCCTATTCTCTGGCCCTGTCTCGATAAGAGTAGCTGAGGTAGAACCCCTCTGCTAAGCTCTCCGTTAGTTGGAGTAGAAACCTCCTACTGAATATAAAACTAATCACGAAATGAAGTAGAAACCTTCAGGTCGTGTTCTGGTCAGTGGTAGAAGCCCACTGACTCATATGCCTATCTCCTAGCTTCTGATCTTACAAGCTAATTTGTCGCCCTTATATACGATTTCGTACGCCGGCGGACGGGTATTTCTTAAAAATAATTCATTAGTAACAATTCCTCCGTTATAAAATTATTTAGGACTGCACACAGGCAGTCAGTAATTTTACAATAACAATTATAACAATTATAAAAGGTAGAGATGCAAAAATCGAATACTAGTCTAACACATACGCTTACATGCTAATATATGTTTTCCCTTCTTCCATTATCATGTCTATGGTTTGTACATATATATATATGCATACTTTCGACCATGTAGGATAATCCGCTCTCACGGCATTTAGTATTCCAATTTTCGGGAGCCCTAATATACATACATAGCGAACAGTGTACCTAATCTCGTACATACATTTGTTGTATGCCTGCCGTGTTTTCCAATCTTCCCTTTACCTATTGAATTCAATCATTTGTATTTATGCGTATGTTCGCTGTCGCTTGGTTCTAATGGTGCGTTGGCCTCGCTTGATGCTTTCGACTTCTGCTTACGGCGCGCGTTGGTGTGTCGTTGCTTGTACGTAAGTATGTATAGATAAAGTCCAATTAGTAGCGGCGCTTATTTTGGCGACTTGTTGCTGATCTCCCTTTATTCAAATTAGTATGTATGTTGTATTTGTAGTTGAGTGCACTGGATGCGCAAAGGGTTGGTTGACCGGCGCAATATCTTGTGCGTATCCAACTCCCTACCAAATGTTTTAGTGTATGTTAGGGTGACCTATATATGAAATTTATGTGGGCGAAAAATGTAAATATTTTGCTTGCGTGCAAAAGTGCGCAAGTCTGGTTTGTCCTTCGATTTAGTAAATAATAATTCAATATACAACAGCATATATGTATTTTGACGTGTAATTCATAAAGATATAATTCATGTCATAAAAATGTATAAATGTTAAATTCAGGGCTAAATTCAATTATTGTATAAAATATGTGTTGAAAAATGAAAAAAATTTGGTATATGTTGTAGGTACAAAACCCTCACACTCCCCCCTCACCTACCGCAGCGAAGCTTACGGTCACCATTCCGGTGCGCGTGATTCATACGCGGAAGTAGTGCTCGTCCACACTGCCTTCGTCGTCGCTGTCGTTATGTTTGTCGTTGCTGCTGTTGATGCTACCATTGGCCTCGCTGGCCATAAGGTCAATATGTCGATGTTGTTTTCGTTGAGGCTGTCGTTGACCTCGCTGGCCATACGTCTTAATATTTCGCTGTCGTCATTGTGTTCGTTGCTGGCGTTTCGCTGCCCTTCCCGTCGGTGGTGTGTGTGATGCCAGCCTGTTCTTTGAACAAAAAACTGGTGGATTTTCCTTAGGGTGTTCCCGCCGTATATGGTGGATTTTCTTTTTTTTTTTTTTTTTTTGCAAAAACGTGGTATCTTATGAGCCTAGTTAAATAGTATATTTATGTGGTTATGTAATTGTGGTTACAGTTTACCGGCCTTTGGTGGCTGATCCGAAGTCCGGGTACTTCTTGAAATGAAATTTCCTCGTGTATGATTTGATACTGTTCTGGTTGGGCGTGTACGTTACTACCGATTTGATTGGAGTTGCAGTAGAATCTCACGTAATAGTTCGTTATTCCGGAGTTGTCTCGGGGTGTGTGTTCGTTTAGGGCTGCTATAGCAAACTGCCTTCCTAGGTGTAATCTTGATCCAGGTGTCGGTCCTCTGGCGATCTGCACTTGGGTTCCTCGAGCGACCTGTACCTGATTCTCCGTATTGTTTTGCCCTTAAGCGTCACGGTATGCTACCATCTGTTGGCTTGTACTATGGTCCTCTTCATGTTGACTTTCGGTCTCTTCGCTGACTCGTGTGAGCGTACCACAGATGGCTACCGCGCTGTTCTCTCTCTGTTGTTGTACCTCGGAAATATTGTTTGCTGGTCTATTGGACGATGTTGACGGGCGTTCTTCTTGTTACTCTCTTCATGCCTTTCCTTCCTGGATTCGTTGTTGCTTTCAGCTCACTTAAGTGGGCTGTCCTCCTCCTCCCTCTGAAAACTTTGTCTAGCTCTACGATCACTGGTGATACAAATTTCGTTACCTGGTGGGAACCACTGTCCCTGGGCGCTAGTTTGGCTGTAAAGTTATCCCCCCTTTGACTGCTGATGCTCCTTTACCAGCACTAGGTCGCCTACAGCCCGTCGCCATTGCTTTCTTCTTAAATTGTAATGCTTTGGCTGCTCTGCTGATGCTCGCTCTTGCTTCCGTCGTACCATCCCGAATATCTCCTTCATCTTCATCGATTTCTCCGCTGGATTAGCTACTCTCTCACCTGTACCGAATGTTTGCTCGTCGTAAAGACTATTGGGAATCCTTGGTTCTCTGCCTTGTACTACATATGCTGGACTGTAGCCGGTCGATTCACATACAAAAAATTTAATTCGAGTGTTGTCTCTGGTATCAGCTCGTCCCATGTTCTCTGCTCATTCCCTGAAAACTGTGCTATTATCCTCTTTATGTTGCGATTCGCTCTTTTTGTCGGGTTCTCCTTCTCTGTGTATGGTGCAGTCAGCTGGTGTTTTACGCCAAGCTCCTCCAAATACTTCTTAAAACGTTTGCTCACGAGCTGCGCTCCCTTGTCTGTGATTAATAACTTTGGAATGCCAAATCGTGCCAAAACCCTCTCTCTAAATCCTCGTATTACGCTCTCTGTTCTTGCCTTTCTAATTGCCATTATCTCCACGCATTTTGAAAATCTGTCAACTAAAACTAATGCCATTGTATTACCATGTTTTGAGCGTGGCATTGGACCAAGAAAGTTTGAACACACTGTTTCCCATGGTTCTTTTGGAATTTTAGTTAGCATCTTACCCGCGGCCTGTTGTTGACTAGGCTTGTATACCTGACATCCATGACATTGCTGTACGTACTTTCTTATGTCCTTGAACATCCGGGCCAGTAATCTCGCGTCATCGCTCGTGCAATCGATTTTCGAACGCCCTTGTGTTCTGCGTTTGGTGTGTCATGAATTTCCGCCAGCACTCTGCGTCTCTGTGGGGTCGGTACATATAGCTTCCACGGTACTGCGTCTTCACTATCAACTTGACTCTCTATTCTCCTGTATAGCTTTCCGTCCTCGATCACATAGTCTGGGAATTTCTCCGGAGCCTTTCTCACCTCTGCCATCTTCGCTTTCAGCCACTTGCACCCGTCTTTGCTTTGCTCTACCGTCAACGTGCTAAGTTGCTCGTCCATCGGCTGTCTCGAAAGTGCATCTGCCACCACGTTTAACTCTCCCTTTGGATTCTTCGGGTAACACCTTTGGTTTATGGGGCGGTCGTCTCTCATCGCTACCTTGCCCGTGGCCACGTTGGATACACCTGACATTTCCTCGAACATCTGTAATTCTTTGTTGAGAAATTTACTCACCGACTCGTCCGTATTCGGAACTTTTAGGCTGTTATCTTTGTGAATACTTCCATTTCTTCTTTCGACCATTGTTGTACGTTCGACCGCTTCCTCCTCCTGATTGTCTGTGTTCAAGTTTAGCGTTTGTTCTCCGCATCTCATCTCCACGTTCACCTTCGCCAGGTAATCCGTTCCAAGCACCACTTCGTCGACTAGTCCTGGTAGGATTAGCAGTTAATTTCACAGCACTTGGTTACCTATTCTCACTTCTGTATCTACCGCTTCTATGGCCGTCTTAGGCCTGCCATCTCCCAGTACCACTCGCGTTTCTATCGTCTTGAATACACCTGTCTTCAGCCTTCTTGCCATTGTTCCACACACAAAGCTTCGCGTCGCCTCTGTATCGATTGCGGTCACAATCTCCGCGCCACTCAACGTGATGTTTGCCAATATCCGGCCCTTTGTCTGTCTTAACGTGTTTAGTTTTCCCGAGGTTGCGTTTGGGGAGACCGCACTCCTCGGTTCCAGTGAGGTCTTTGGCCGTTTCCCTGTGTTCGTGTACAACAGTTTCATGTGAGTGTGCCTACCTTTCCGCACGTCCAGCAGAATTCGATGCGAGCGCTACGGCAACCGTTTGCGACATGGCTGCCTCCTCCGCATCGCCTGCACGCCCTATTTGTATCGATGTATCTTGGTGCCGGGTCTGACTCCTGGGATGGTTGTTCCTCTGCTCGCTGTTCTCGCTCCTCCAACTGTATGTATTGGTAACGTTCTTCTGGACGCCGTGGTACAAATGGTCTTGCCGTTGGTCGCATCGGATCTCTGTCAGGGGTGATATTTTCGTAATCTTCTTCTAAACTTAACAATTCTTCCAGGCTGCTGATCTCGCCTCTTTTAACATACAGTTGGAATTCTCTGTGGGAGTTCCGGTATATGCGGTTTAACTTCTGATCTTCGGTGTAGGCGACATGTCGCATCAGCCATTGTAGTGCTAGCACATAATCCTTGAACTTCTCTCCTGGTCTTTGCATGCGTGCCCGTATCTCGTCGTCCATCTGTTCGAAGTATCTGGAGCTGAGGAAAATTTTTAGGAAATCCTTCTTGAACGAGTCCCACTCTTTCCAGCGCCGGTTGTTATTTCGGTACCAAACCAGTGCTTTGTCCTTGTGTAGTTCCGGCAATGCTCTTGGTATCGAATTGACGTTTATTTCGTATTCTTCTGCTAGTTCTTCAACGCGTTCGACGAACCCTAGAGGATCCTTGCCCCCGTCGTATTTTAAACCGCATTTCCTTACCCGGTCCATAGTTGTTGCGTATGTGGCTGGTTGTTCCATCGCATATACTGGTGGTTGTGGGACCCCGTGTTGGCTGCATGCGCCGCGTGTATTCCCGCCATCCGTTTTCTTAGCACTTGGAGATGTCGACCTACTTGCCTGTGGTATGTTTAGTGTGGATGTCGCCCGTGCGTGTTGTATAGCTAGGTCTGCAAGCTTCTCCTGCCATTTATCGTTTTCCTTTTCTGCCTTTATGAACGTCACCGGTCGCTTTCTTTGTTCGTCTACCGTTCCTGTATCATCAAGCCCGAACTCCGAGTTGTAACTTACCAGCTCCTCTCGGTTGAGGTAATGTACCCATGACACCTTTACCATTGCCTTATTTGTGTATCCTCTCCAAGTTAGTTTCTATGCTTAGCCTTCGTTGTTTAAAAAAAAAAAATAAATGTAAGGCGCGATAACCTCCGAAGAGATCTAAGGCCGAGCTTCTCTTCCAATTTGCGTCGTGCTCCTCTTGATTTTCCCTACAAATTGGCCGAACGGGACCTACATGTTTTATGCCGACTCCGAACGGCATTTGCAAGGCAGATGAGTTTCCACTGAGAGCTTTTAATGGCAGAAATACACCCGAAGCGCTTGCCAAACACTGCCGAGGGGCGACCCCACTTAGAAAAATTTTCTTATAATTGAAAAACCCTATTTCTAAAATTTTGATGTCGCTTTGCCCGGGAGTTGAACCCAGGGCATACGGTGTGATAGGCGGAGCACGCTACCATCACACCACCGTTGTTTTGCTTTTCCGTATATCCTTGTTACCTTCCTTTGAATAACCTTTATGTAAAGCCTTGACGTTTTCCTTGATCTTTCTTAAGCCTGCTTTGGCGCCATATGTGTTTTTGTTGATCGTCCCTGCTCGGGAGCCATATGTGACGGACTTATTTTTGCTGAGGTATGCCCAGTCCGTCCAGGGTTCCTATAGTTGGTGGGAGAACCTATTCCGATTGAAATAAATAAACAAAGGAGTTCTGAAAATACGTTAAAAAATTTATTTAAAAATTCAATATCCCTTAAAAGCTATTCCTAGTCTCTGGCCCTGTCTCGACAAGAGTAGCTGAGGTAGAACCCCTCTGCAAAGCTCTCCGTCAGTTGGAGTAGAAGCCTCCTACTGAATATTAAACTAATCACGAAATGAAATAGGAAACCTTCAGGTCGTGTTCTGGTCAGTGGTAGAAGCCCACTGACTCATATGCCTATCTCCTAGCTTCTGATCTTACAAGCTAAATTGTCGCCCTTATATACGATTTCGTACGCCGGCGGACGGTTATTTCCTAAAAATAATTCATTAGTAACAATTCATCCGTTATAAAATTATGTAAGACTGCGCGCAGGCAGTCAGTAATTTTACAATTACAATTATAACAATTATAAAAGGTAGAGATGCAAAAACCGAATACTAGTCTAACACTACTTTCGCTGCATTCTATTAATATATACATACGCTTACATGCTATAATACGTTTTCCCTTCTTCCATTATCATGTCTATGGGTTGTACATATATATATATATATGCATACTTTCGATCATGTAGGATAATCCGCTCTCCCGGCATTTATTTATTTATTTGTTTAAGTCTATGAATTTTAATCCTTACAGACTATGATACAAGGAAAATTTAAAAAATACTTATGCCTAAAAGTAATCGGTTTACTTAGAAAGCAGACTTCAAAATATTCATAAATTCAGCTCTTTGTATAGAAAAACCAAGAGCAACGGAGTTACTTATTGAGTTAAGCTCCCGAATAGCACGCGTAATGGGAGCATTACCAGCGTAATTCGTTCTGAAATAATCGTAATAAAATGGAAAGGAATTTCTGAGAGATCTTTGGGGAACATTAAATCGAATCCTTTCCAGCAAATAAGGGCAATCAATGTAGCCATTAATAACATTATACATGAATGACAAGCACAGTATAGATCTACGATTTTCCAAAGACTTGAGGCTTAAAAGTAAAAGACGTGCAGAGTAGGAAGGAATCGGCTCCGAAAAGTTTAACGGGCGAAGGGCATATTTAAGGAAAATTTTTTGAATTCTCTCAATTCTACAAATGGCCGTTTGGTTGCTTGGTCTCCAAATGAAGACAGCATATTCAATGTGAGATCTAACGTATGACGTGTAGAGCAGCTTAAAGGTATAGGGGTTTGAGAATTTTGAAGCATTGCGCCGTACAAATCCCAGCATAGAATATGCTTTCGACGTTACGTAGTTAATGTGATTAATGAAGGAAAACCTTTTGTCAAAAACGACACCCAGGTCTTTAATCTCGTCAACACATTGAAGTTCACAGTTAGATATACTGTATTTTGTAGAGAAATTGTTAGTTGATTTTGAATAAACTCTTTGGAAGCATTTTTGCGTATTTAAAGAGAGACAGGAGTTCAGGCACCATTGGTGAAGCTTATTTATATCATCCTGCAGCTTTATGGCATCTTCTTGCGATTTAATAGCTGAGAATATTTTTAAGTCATCTGCATAAAGTAAACACTTTGCAAACGAAAAACAACTGCTGATGTCATTAATAAATAATATAAATAAAAGTGGGCCTAGTATACTTCCCTGGGGAACGCCAGAAGTCGCAACGAACGGACTAGACATTTTCCCATCAATGGTAACAACACAGTGTCTATTACTTAAACAAGAACGAATCCACAAAAGAAACGTTGAATGAAAACCGATACAGCTTAATTTTTTTATCAGAACTGTGTGAGGAACTCTATCAAAAGCTTTGGAAAAGTCAGTGTAAATGCAATCAACCTGTAGTCCAGAAGAGAAAGAATCTACACAGTATTCGCTAAAAACAGCAAGATTTGAAACCGTGGACCTATCAGCAACAAACCCGTGCTGGTTGGGTGATATAAGGGATTTAACAGCAAAACTCAACTTGACATTCACAGCATGCTCAAAAAGTTTAGAGATTGTGGACAGCTTGGATATTGGTCTATAGTTACGCACATCGTTCTTATTTCCACATTTGAAAACGGGCGTAATCGAGGTGAGCTTCCAATCATCGATGAACGTCCCAGATGATAATGATTTATTGAAAATCAGAGTCAACGGATAGACCAAGGCTGGACAGTTTTTTAACAAGACAGAAGAAAACCCATCAACGTCAGTTTGGGATGAGGATTTAAGTATAATAATAGCCTTACTAACATCCTCACAGGAGAGAGTAAGCGTACCGAAGTTCAGGGTACTAACGGCATCCAATGAAAAATCAACCGCTTTATTATTATCATCCTGAGAAAAATTTGACTTAAAAAACTCAGCAAATAAGTTCGCTGCCTCACTTAGAGATCGCGCAGGTTGATCATCAAGGAAAACTCCAGAGGGTACAATGGAGCCGCCTGTTTTTGACTTTATATAGTTCCAAAAATTTTAGGATTCGATTTAATATTCGACTCAATATTATAAATATAGTTATTGTACAGAAACTTATCCAAATGATTAAATATCTTTAAATAGTGCTTGTACTTAGTAAAGAATATATGATTCTTTGACCGTTTGAAGTTACGCAAATATTATTTTTTATGTTCTTCAGTTTTTTTAATTCTTTCTAATACCACGGAAGTTTATACGGCCTCTTTCACTTTACCGGAATTTTATCCAAACACTGACTAAATAGAGTGGATTTGAACGTGGCGAAGCAGTCAGAGGTATCAAGTCCTTCCAGTAATTCGTCCCAGTTTATTTCCATTAAAAAATCGTTAAATCTAGGAAAATCGCACAAATTGAAGTTGAATGTTAATCTGCTATCTGAAGTATCCGACGCATAACAATAAAAACTACAAGTAATGACCAGTGGTAGGTGATGCCTATCCTTGGGAATAACTGCTTTAGAGCATTCGCTGACTTCACAAGTAATGTTGTCACTTATAAATACTAGATCCAATAATCTATTTAGGGCATTAACACTTTTACTAATTTGCTTTAAATTGAGACTCAATAAATTATCAATGAAATACAGTTCGTGATTCAAAGAAAGATTATTAGGTGTGAGACCATAACTAGAATTATTTGTTGACCAGTGAATATTACAAAGGTTGAAGTCTCCAAGCACGCAGAGGTGGTTATCATTAAGGTTTCGTAAAACAAGAGAGATTATGTTATCAGCATGTGCTTTGTATACATCAAATGCGCTGCCTGGTGGAACATACGAGGCAAGCAGTTATAGGGAGCCATGCGCACCAGAACCAGAACCATTTATACACACGCAGATTTGGTCAAGTAGCGAGTCGTCATTGTTGAGGGGAAATAAAAATGAACGCAGCTGGCGCTTGACAGCAATTAAAACACCACCACCGCGAATGCAACCAGTTTTCCCAGCATCCCGATCCTTGCGATAGACATTGAAAAGATTTGGGTCAAAGAACTCACTATCAAAAAATTTTCCATTGAGCCATGTCTCGATGAAGACAAAGATATCATAATCCATTTGCGCACTAAAATTATACACAAGATCAGACTTGGTTCTCATGCCAGATACATTGTGAAAATATATCCTTTAGTCGTTACTGCTTTTATTAGCGGGACGATTTCTCCCTACTGTGTGCGAGGAGGCTTTTTGTGAGCCTTCCGAAAAAACTGAAAAGGCTTCACCGTAACATTGGTCGGCCAAATTTCGGAGCTGAGCAATTTGTCAAATGATGACTCAGGAACTCCCAACTTGAAGCTAACTCTATTCAGATTTGCCAACGCAACATCTTTTTTTACTAGCTTCGTACAACTTAATGCGGTTTTATTTAAATTAGCTTGCCTAGCCACATATTCAATTATATTATCTTCAGTTACAGATGGCGAAAAAGACGATATATGTAGCCAATTGTAACGATCAGCAACCACCAGATCGCTCGATGCGTTAGATCCTCTAATAAGAATAGTATACCAATTTTCGGTAGCCCTAATATACATAGCGGACAGTGTACCTAATCTCGTACATACGTTTGTTGTATGCCTGGCGTGTTTTCCAACTTCGCTTTACCTATTGAATTCAATCATTTGTATTTATGCGTATGTTTGCTGTCGCTTGGTTCTGATGGTGCGTTGGCCTCGCTTGATGCTTTCGACTTCTGCTTACGGCGTGCGTTGGTGTGTCGTATGCTTGTACGTAAGTATGTAAAGAGAAATTCCAATTAGTAGCGGCGCTTTTTTTGGCGACTTGCTGCTGATCTCCGTTTATTCAAATTATTAAGTATGTTGTATATGTAGTTGAGTGTACTGGATGCACAAAGGGTTGTTTGACCGGCGCAATGTCTTGCGCGTATCCACTTCCCTTCCAAATGTTTTAGTATATGTTAGGGTGACCTATATTTGAAATTTATGTGGGCGCAAAATGTAAATATTTTTCTTGCGTGCAAAAGTGCGCAAGTCTGGTTTGTCCTTCAATTTAGCAAATAATAATTCAATATACAACAGCATATATGTATTTTGATGTGTAATTCATAAAGATATAATTCATGTCATAAAAATGTATAAATGTTAAATTCAGGGTTAAATTCAATTATTGTATAAAATGTGTGTTGAAAAATGAAAAAAATTAGGTATATGTTGTGAGGGTACAAAACCCTCGGTTTTGGGGTCCTCATACCTGTTAATCGCGCTACTTGTGAATTCAATGTACTAAGTAAAAAAGTCTCTTGATTTTTCGCTTCCAAGAGCCAATTTTTTGATAATTTTGAGTTCCGCTTTTTGAGCTGTATATTTTAATTAAAATTAAGCTGTATGTAATACTTTCTTAGATTCTATAGTCTATAAGGATTTTTGTCCAATGACTTATTAATAATAATAATAATAATAATAATAATAATAAAAAAAACAAGTAAGGAAGGCTAAGTTGGGGTGTAGCCGAACATTACATACTCAGTTGAGAGCTATGGAGACAAAATAAGGAAAATCACCATGTATGAAAATGAGCCTAGGGTAACCCTGGAATGTGGTTGTATGACATGTGTATCAAATGGAAGGCATTAAAGAGTATTTTAAGAGAGAGTAGGCCATAGTTCTATGGATGGACGCCATTTAGGGATATCGCCATAAAGGTGGACCAGGGCTGACTCTAGAATTTGCTTGTACGATATGGGTATCAAATGAAAGGTGTTACTGAGCATTTTAAGAGGGAGAGGGCCTTAGGTCTATCGGTGGACGCCTTTTCGAGATATCGCCATTAAGGTGGACCAGGGGTGACTCTAGAATATGTTTGTACGATATGGGTATCAAATGAAAGCTGTTAATGAGTATTTTGAAAAGGAGTGATCCTTAGTTCCATAGGTGGACGCCGTTTCGAGATATCGCCATAAAGGTGGACCATGGGTGTCTCTAGAATGTGTTTGTACGATATGGGAATCAAATTAAAGGTGTTAGTGAGCATTTTAAGAGGGAGTGATCCTTAGTTCCATAGGTGGACGCCGTTTCGAGATATCGCCATAAAGGTGGACCAGGGGTGTCTCTAGAATGTGTTTGTACGATATGGGAATCAAATTAAAGGTGTTAGTGAGCATTTTAAGAGGGAGTGGGCATTAGGTCTATAGGTGGATGCCTTTTCGAGATATCGCCATTAGGGTGGGCTAGGGGTGACTCTAAAATGTTTGTACGATATGGGTATCAAACGGAAAGTGTTACTGAGCATTTTAAGAGGGAGTGGGCATTAGGTCTATAGGTGGACGCCTTTTCGAAATGTCGCCATTAGGGTGGGCCAGGGGTGACTCTAGAATGTGTTTGTATGATATGGGTATCAAATGAAAGATGGTAACGAGTATTTTAAAAGGGAGTAATCCTTAGTTCTATAGGTGGACGCCTTTTCGAGATATCGCCATAAAGGTGGACCAAGGGTGACTCTAGAATGTTTGTAGATATGGGTATCAAACGAAAGGTGTTACTGAGCATTTTAAGAGGGAGTGGGCATGAGGTCTATAGGTGGACGCCTTTTCGAGATATCGTCATTAGGGTGGGCCAGGGGTGACTCTAGAATGTGTTTGTACGATATGGGTATCAAACGAAAGGTGTTACTGAGCATTTTAAGAGGGAGTGGGCATTAGGTCTATAGGTGGACGCCTTTTCGAGATATCGCCATTAGGGTGGGCCAGGGGTGACTCAAGAATGTTTGTACGATATGGGTATCAAACGAAAGGTGTTACTGAGCATTTTAAGAGGGAGTGGGTATTAGGTCTGTAGGGGTCTCTGTGGGGTCGGTACATATAGCTTCCACGGTACTGCGTCTTCACTATCAACTTGACTCTCTATTCTCCTGTATAGCTTTCCGTCCTCGATCACATAGTCTGGAAATTTCTCCGGAGCCTTTCTCACCTCTGCCATCTTCGCTTTCAGCCACTTGCACCCGTCTTTGCTTTGCTCTACCGTCAACGTGCTAAGTCGCTCGTCCATCGGCTGTCTCGAAAGTGCATCTGCCACCACGTTTAACTCTCCCTTTGGGTAACACCTTTGGTTTATGGGGCGGTCGTCTCTCATCGCTACCTTGCCCGTGGCCATGTTGGATACTCCTGACATTTCCTCGAACATCTGTAATTCTTTGTTGAGAAATTTACTCACCGACTCGTCCGTATTCGGAACTTTTAGGCTGTTATCTTTGTGAATACTTCCATTTCTACTTTCGACCATTGTTGTACATTCGACCGCTTCCTCCTCCTGATTGTCTGTGTTCAAGTTTAGCGTTTGTTCTCCGCATCTCATCTCCACGTTCACCTTCGCCAGGTAATCCGTTCCAAGCACCACTTCGTCGACTAGTCCTGGTAGGATTAGCAGTTCATTTCACAGCACTTGGTTACCCATTCTCACTTCTGCATCTACCGCTTCTATGGTCGTCTTAGGCCTGCCATCTCCCAGTACTACTCGCGTTTCTATCGTCTTGAATACACCTGTCTTCAGCCTTCTTGCCATTGTTCCACACACAAAGCTTCGCGTCGCCTCTGTATCGATTGCGGTCACAATCTCCGCGCCATTCAACGTGATGTTTGCCAATATCCGGCCCTTTGTCTGTCTTAACGTGTTTAGTTTTTCCGAGGTTGCGTTTGGGGAGACCCCACTCCTCGATTCCAGTGAGGTCTTTGGCCGTTTCCCTGTGTTCGTGTACAACAGTTTCATGTGAGTGTGCCTACCTTTCCGCACGTCCAGCAGAATTCGATGCGAGCGCTACGGCAACCGTTTGCGACATGGCCGCCTCCTCCGCATCGCCTGCACGCCCTATTTGTATCGATGTATCTTGGTGCCGGGTCTGACTTCTGGGATGGTTGTTCCTCTGCTCGCTGTTCTCGCTCCTCCAACTGTATGTATTGGTAACGTTCTTCTGGACGCCGTGGTAAAAATGGTCTTGCCGTTGGTCGCATCGGATCTCTGTCAGGGGTGATATTTTCGTAATCTTCTTCTAAACTTAACAATTCTTCCAGGCTGCTGATCTCGCCTCTTTTAACATACAGGTGGAATTCTCTGTGGGAGTTCCGGTATATGCGGTTTAACTTCTGATCTTCGGTGTAGGCGACATGTCGCATCAGCCCTTGTAGTGCTAGCACATAATCCTTGAACTATCTGGAGCTGGGGAAAAATTTTAGGAAATCCTTCTTGAACGAGTCCCACTCTTTCCAGCGCCGGTTGTTATTTCGGTACCAAACCAACGCTTTGTCCTTGAGTAGTTCCGGCAATGCTCTTGGTATCGAGTTGACGTTTATTTCGTATTCTTCTGCTAGTTCTTCAACGCGTTCGACGAAGCCTAGAGGATCCTTGCCCCCGTCGTATTTTATACCGCATTTTCTTACCCGGTCCATAGTTGTTGCGTATGTGGCTGGTTGTTCCATCGCATATAGTGGTGGTTGTGGGACCCCGTGTTGGCTGCATGCGCCGCGTGTATTCCCGCCATCCGTTTTCTTAGCACTTGGAGATGTCGACCTACTTGCCTGTGGTATGTTTGGTGTGGATGTCGTCCGTGCGTGTTGTATAGCTAGGTCTGCAAGCCTCTCCTGCCATTTATCGTTTTCCTTTTCTGCCTTTATGAACGTCACCGGTCGCTTCCTTAGTTCGTCTACCGTTCCTGTATCATCAAGCCCGAACTCCGAGTTGTAACTTACCAGCTCCTCTCGGTTGAGGTAATGTACCCATGACACCTTTACCATTGCCTTATTTGTGTATCCTCTCCAAGTTAGTTTCAATGCTTAGCCTTCGTTGTTTAAAAAAAAAAAAATAAATTTAAGGCGCGATAACCTCCGAAGAGATCTAAGGCCGAGCTTCTCTTCCAATTTGCGTCGTGCTCCTCTTGATTTTCCCTACAAATTGGCCGAACGGGACCTACATGTTTTATGCCGACTCCGAACGGCATCTGCAAGGCAGATGAGTTTCCACTGAGAGCTTTTAATGGCAGAAATACACCCGGAGCGCTTGCCAAACACTGCCGAGGGGCGACCCCGCTTAGAAAAATTTTCTTATAATTGAAAAACCCTATTTCTAAAATTTTGATGTCGCTTTGCCCGGGAGTTGAACCCAGGGCATACGGTGTGATAGGCGGAGCACGCTACCATCACACCACCGTTATTTTGCTTTCCGTATATCCTTGTTACCTTCCTTTGAATAACCTTTATGTAAAGCCTTGACGTTTTCCTTGATCTTTCTTAAGCCTGCTTTGGCGCCATATGTGTTTTTGTTTATCGTCCCTGCTCGGGAGCCATATGTGACGGACTTATTTTTGCTGAGGTATGCCCAGTCCGTCCAGGGTTCCTATAGTTGGTGGGAGAACCTATTCCGATTGAAATAAATAAACAAAGGAGTTCTGAAAATACGTTAAAAAATGTATTTAAAAATTCAATATCCCTTAAAAGCTATTCCTATTCTCTGGCCCTGTCTCGACAAGAGTAGCTGAGGTAGAACCCCTCTGCTAAGCTCTCCGTCAGTTGGAGTAGAAGCCTCCTACTGAACATAAAACTAATCACGAAATGAAGTAGGAAACCTTCAGTTCGTGTTCTGGTCAGTGGTAGAAGCCCACTGACTCATATGCCTATCTCCTAGCTTCTGATCTTACAAGCTAAATTGTCGCCCTTATATACGATTTCGTACGCCGGCGGACGGTTATTTCCTAAAAACAATTCATTAGTAACAATTCATCCGTTATAAAATTATGTAGGACTGCGCGCAGGCAGTCAGTAATTTTACAATTACAATTATAACAATTATAAAAGGTAGAGATGCAAAAACCGAATACTAGTCTAACACTACTTTCGCTGCATTCTATTAGTATATACATACGCTTACATGCTAGCATACGTTTTCCCTTCTTCCATTATCATGTCTATGGGTTGTACATATATATATATATATATATGCATACTTTCGATCATGTAGGATAATCCGCTCTCCCGGCATTTAGTATACCAATTTTCGGTAGCCCTAATATACATAGCGGACAGTGTACCTAATCTCGTACATACGTTTGTTGTATGCCTGGCGTGTTTTCCAATCTTCGCTTTACCTATTGAATTCAATCATTTGTATTTATGCGTATGTTTGCTGTCGCTTGGTTCTGATGGTGCGTTGGCCTCGCTTGATGCTTTCGACTTCTGCTTACGGCGTGCGTTGGTGTGTCGTATGCTTGTACGTAAGTATGTAAAGAGAAATTCCAATTAGTAGCGGCGTTTTTTTTTCGCGACTTGCTGCTGATCTCCGTTTATTCAAATTATTATGTATGTTGTATTTGTAGTTGAGTGTACTGGATGCGCAAAGGGTTGTTTGACCGGCGCAATGTCTTGAGCGTATCCACTTCCCTTCTAAATGTTTTAGTATATGTTAGGGTGACCTATATTTGAAATTTATGTGGGCGCAAAATGTAAATATTTTGCTTGCGTGCAAAAGTGCGCAAGTCTGGTTTGTCCTTCAATTTAGTAAATAATAATTCAATATACAACAGCATATATGTATTTTGACGTGTAATTCATAAAGATATAATTCATGTCATAAAAATGTATAAATGTTAAATTCAGGGTTAAATTCAATTATTGTATAAAATGTGTGTTGAAAAATGAAAAAAATTAGGTATATGTTGTGAGGGTACAAAACCCTCGGTTTTGGGGTCCTCATACCTGTTAATCGCGCTACTTGTGAATTCAATGTACTAAGTAAAAAAGTCTCTCTTGATTTTTCGCTTCCAAGAGCCAATTTTTTGATAATTTTGAGTTCCGCTTTTTGAGCTGTATATTTTAATTAAAATTAAGCTGTATGTAATACTTTCTTAGATTCTATAGTCTATAAGGATTTTTGTCCAATGACTTATTAATAATAATAATAATAATAATAATAATAATAATAATAAAAACAAGTAAGGAAGGCTAAGTTCGGGTGTAGCCGAACATTACATACTCAGTTGAGAGCTATGGAGACAAAATAAGGAAAATCACCATGTATGAAAATGAGCCTAGGGTAACCCTGGAATGTGGTTGTATGACATGTGTATCAAATGGAAGGCATTAAAGAGTATTTTAAGAGAGAGTAGGCCATAGTTCTATGGATGGACGCCATTTAGGGATATCGCCATAAAGGTGGACCAGGGCTGACTCTAGAATTTGTTTGTACGATATGGGTATCAAATGAAAGGTGTTACTGAGTATTTTAAGAGGGAGAGGGCCTTAGGTCTATCGGTGGACGCCTTTTCGAGATATCGCCATTAAGGTGGACCAGGGGTGACTCTAGAATATGTTTGTACGATATGGGTATCAAATGAAAGCTGTTAATGAGTATTTTGAAAAGGAGTGATCCTTAGTTCCATAGGTGGACGCCGTTTCGAGATATCGCCATAAAGGTGGACCAGGGGTGTCTCTAGAATGTGTTTGTACGATATGGGAATCAAATTAAAGGTGTTAGTGAGCATTTTAAGAGGGAGTGATCCTTAGTTCCATAGGTGGACGCCGTTTCGAGATATCGCCATAAAGGTGGACCAGGGGTGTCTCTAGAATGTGTTTGTACGATATGGGAATCAAATTAAAGGTGTTAGTGAGCATTTTAAGAGGGAGTGGGCATTAGGTATATAGGTGGACGCCTTTTCGAGATATCGCCATTAGGGTGGGCCAGGGGTGACTCTAAAATGTTTGTACGATATGGGTATCAAACGAAAAGTGTTACTGAGCATTTTAAGAGGGAGTGGGCATTAGGTCTATAGGTGGACGCCTTTTCGAAATGTCGCCATTAGGGTGGGCCAGGGGTGACTCTAGAATGTGTTTGTATGATATGGGTATCAAACGAAAGATGGTAATGAGTATTTTAAAAGGGAGTAATCCTTAGTTCTATAGGTGGACGCCTTTTCGAGATATCGCCATAAAGGTGGACCAAGGGTGACTCTAGAATGTTTGTACGATATGGGTATCAAACGAAAGGTGTTACTGAGCATTTTAAGAGGGAGTGGGCATGAGGTCTATAGGTGGACGCCTTTTCGAGATATCGTCATTAGGGTGGGCCAGGGGCGACTCTAGAATGTGTTTGTACGATATGGGTATCAAACGAAAGGTGTTACTGAGCATTTTAAGAGGGAGTGGGCATTAGGTCTATAGGTGGACGCCTTTTCGAGATATCGCCATTAGGGTGGGCCAGGGGTGACTCTAGAATGTTTGTACGATATGGGTATCAAACGAAAGGTGTTACTGAGCATTTTAAGAGGGAGTGGGCATTAGGTCTATAGGGGTCTCTGTGGGGTCGGTACATATAGCTTCCACGGTACTGCGTCTTCACTATCAACTTGACTCTCTATTCTCCTGTATAGCTTTCCGTCCTCGATCACATAGTCTGGGAATTTCTCCTGAGCCTTTCTCACCTCTGCCATCTTCGCTTTCAGCCACTTGCACCCGTCTTTGCTTTGCTCTACCGTCAACGTGCTAAGTTGCTCGTCCATCGGCTGTCTCGAAAGTGCATCTGCCACCACGTTTAACTCTCCCTTTGGATTCTTCGGGTAACACCTTTGGTTTATGGGGCGGTCGTCTCTCATCGCTACCTTGCGCGTGGCCACGTTGGATACACCTGACATTTCCTCGAACATCTGTAATTCTTTGTTGAGAAATTTACTCACCGACTCGTCCGTATTCGGAACTTTTAGGGTGTTATCTTTGTGAATACTTCCATTTCTACTTTCGACCATTGTTGTACATTCAACCGCTTCCACCTCCTGATTGTCTGTGTTCAAGTTTAGCGTTTGTTCTCCGCATCTCATCTCCACGTTCACCTTCGCCAGGTAATCCGTTCCAAGCACCACTTCGTCGACTAGTCCTGGTAGAATTAGCAGTTCATTTCACAGCACTTGGTTACCCATTCTCACTTCTGTATCTACCGCTTCTATGGTCGTCTTAGGCCTGCCATCTCCCAGTACTACTCGCGTTTCTATCGTCTTGAATACACCTGTCTTCAGTCTTCTTGCCATTGTTCCACACACAAAGCTTCGCTTCGCCTCTGTATCGATTGCGGTCACAATCTCCGCGCCATTCAACGTGTTGTTTGCCAATATCCGGCCCTTTGTCTGTCTTAACGTGTTTAGTTTTCCCGAGGTTGCGTTTGGGGAGACCCCACTCCTCGGTTCCAGTGAGGTCTTTGGCCGTTTCCCTGTGTTCGTGTACAACAGTTTCATGTGAGTGTGCCTACCTTTCCGCACGTCCAGCAGAATTCGATGCGAGCGCTACGGTAACCGTTTGCGACATGGCCGCGTCCTCCGCATCGCCTGCACGCCCTATTTGTATCTATTTATCTTGGTGCCGGGTCTGACTTCTGGGATGGTTGTTCCTCTGCTCGCTGTTCTCGCTCCTCCAACTGTATGTATTGGTAACGTTCTTCTGGACGCCGTGGTACAAATGGTCTTGCTGTTGGTCGCTTCGGATCTCTGTCAGGGGTGATATTTTCGTAATCTTCTTCTAAACTTAACAATTCTTCCAGGCTGCTGATCTCGCCTCTTTTAACATACAGTTGGAATTCTCTGTGGGAGTTCCGGTCTATGCGGTTTAATTTCTGATCTTCGGTGTAGGCGACATGTCGCATCAGCCCTTGTAGTGCTAGCACATAATCCTTGAACTTCTCTCCTGGTCTTTGCATGCGTGCCCGTATCTCGTCGTCCATCTGTTCGAAGTATCTGGAGCTGAGGAAAAATTTTAGGAAATCTTTCTTGAACGAGTCCCACTCTTTCCAGCGCCGGTTGTTATTTCGGTACCAAACCAACGCTTTGTTCTTGAGTAGTTCCGGCAATGCTCTTGGTATCGAGTTGACGTTTATTTCGTATTCTTCTGCTAGTTCTTCAACGCGTTCGACAAACCCTAGAGGATCCTTGCCCCCGTCGTATTTTAAACCCCATTTTCTTACCCGGTCCATAGTTGTTGCGTATGTGGCTGGTTGTTCCATCGCATATAGTGGTGGTTGTGGGACCCCGTGTTGGCTGCATGCGCCGCGTGTATTCCCGCCATCCGTTTTCTTAGCACTTGGAGATGTCGACCTACTTGCCTGTGGTATGTTTAGTGTGGATGTCGTCCGTGCGTGTGGTATAGCTAGGTCTGCAAGCCTCTCCTGCCATTTATCGTTGTCCTTTTCTGCCTTTATGAACGTCACCGGTCGCTTCCTTAGTTCGTCTACCGTTCCTGCATCATTAAGCCCGAACTCCGAGTTGTAACTTACCAGCTCCTCTCGGTTGAGGTAATGTACCCATGACACCTTTACCATTGCCTTATTTGTGTATCCTCTCCAAGTTAGTTTCTGTGCTTAGCCTTCGTTGTTTAAAAAAAAAAAAACTAAATGTAAGGCGCGATAACCTCCGAAGAGATCTAAGGCCGAGCTTCTCTTCCAATTTGCGTCGTGCTCCTCTTGATTTTCCCTACAAATTGGCCGGACGGGACCTACATGTTTTATGCCGACTCCGAACGGCATCTGCAAGGCAGATGAGTTTCCACTGAGAGCTTTTAATGGCAGAAATACACCCGGAGCGCTTGCCAAACACTGCCGAGGGGCGACCCCGCTTAGAAAAGTTTTCTTATAATTGAAAAACCCTATTTCTAAAATTTTGATGTCGCTTTGCCCGGGAGTTGAACCCAGGGCATACGGTGTGATAGGCGGAGCACGCTACCATCACACCACCGTTGTTTTGCTTTCCGTATATCCTTGCTACCTTCCTTTGAATACCCTTTATGTAAAACCTTGACGTTTTCCTTGATCTTTCTTAAGCCTGCTTTGGCGCCATATGTGTTTTTGTTTATCGTCCCTGCTCGGGAGCCATATGTGACGGACTTATTTTTGCTGAGGTATGCCCAGTATGTCCACGGTTCCTATAGTTGGTGGGAGAACCTATTCCGATTGAAATAAATAAACAAAGGAGTTCTGAAAATACGTTAAAAAATTTATTTAAAAATTCAATATCCCTTAAAAGCTATTCCTATTCTCTGGCCCTGTCTCGACAAGAGTAGCTGAGGTAGAACCCCTCTGCTAAGCTCTCCGCCAGTTGGAGTAGAAGCCTCCTACTGAATATAAAACTAATCACGAAATGAAGTAGGAAACCTTCAGGTCGTGTTCTGGTCAGTGGTAGAAGCCCACTGACTCATATGCCTATCTCCTAGCTTCTGATCTTACAAGCTAAATTGTCGCCCTTATATACAATTTCGTACGCCGGCGGACGTTTATTTCCCAAAAACAATTCATTAGTAACAATTCATCCGTTATAAAATTATGTAGGACTGCGCGCAGGCAGTCAGTAATTTTACAATTACAATTATAACAATTATAAAAGGTAGAGATGCAAAAACCGAATACTAGTCTAACACTACTTTCGCTGCATTATATTAGTATATACATACGCTTACATGCTAGCATACGTTTTCCCTTCTTCCATTATCATGTCTATGGTTTGTACATATATATATATATGCATACTTTCGATCATGTAGGATAATCCGCTCTCCCGGCATTTAGTATACCAATTTTCGGTAGCCCTAATATACATAGCGGACAGTGTACCTAATCTCGTACATACGTTTGTTGTATGCCTGGCGTGTTTTCCAATCTTCGCTTTACCTATTGAATTCAATCATTTGTATTTATGCGTATGTTTGCTGTCGCTTGGTTCTGATGGTGCGTTGGCCTCGCTTGATGCTTTCGACTTCTGCTTACGGCGTGCGTTGGTGTGTCGTATGCTTGTACGTAAGTATGTAAAGAGAAATTCCAATTAGTAGCGGCGCTTTTTTTGGCGACTTGCTGCTGATCTCCGTTTCTTCAAATTATTATGTATGTTGTATTTGTAGTTGAGTGTACTGGATGCGCAAAGGGTTGTTTGACCGGCGCAATGTCTTGAGCGTATCCACTTCCCTTCCAAATGTTTTAGTATATGTTAGCGTGACCTATATTTGAAATTTATGTGGGCGCAAAATGTAAATATTTTGCTTGCGTGCAAAAGTGCGTAAGTCTGGTTTGTCCTTCAATTTAGTAAATAATAATTCAATATACAACAGCATATATGTATTTTGATGTGTAATTCATAAAGATATAATTCATGTCATAAAAATGTATAAATGTTAAATTCAGGGTTAAATTCAATTATTGTATAAAATGTGTGTTGAAAAATGAAAAAAATTAGGTATATGTTGTGAGGGTACAAAACCCTCGGTTTTGGGATCCTCATACCTGTTAATCGCGCTACTTGTGAATTCAATGTACTAAGTAAAAAAGTCTCTCTTGATTTTTCGCTTCCAAGAGCCAATTTTTTGATAATTTTGAGTTCCGCATTTTGAGCTGTATATTTTAATTAAAATTAAGCTGTATGTAATACTTTCTTAGATTCTATAGTCTATAAGGATTTTTGTCCAATGACTTATTAATAATAATAATAATAATAATAATAATAATAATAATAAAACAAGTAAGGAAGGCTAAGTTCGGGTGTAGCCGAACATTACATACTCAGTTGAGAGCTATGGAGACAAAATAAGGAAAATCACCATGTATGAAAATGAGCCTAGGGTAACCCTGGAATGTGGTTGTATGACATGTGTATCAAATGGAAGGCATTAAAGAGTATTTTAAATGAGAGTAGGCCATAGTTCTATGGATGGACGCCATTTAGGGATATCGCCATAAATGTGGACCAGGGCTGACTCTAGAATGTGTTTGTACGATATGGGTATCAAATGAAAGGTGTTACTGAGCATTTTAAGAGGGAGTGGGCATTAGGTCTATAGGTGGACGCCTTTTCGAAATGTCGCCATTAGGGTGGGCCAGAGGTGACTCTAGAATGTGTTTGTATGATATGGGTATCAAATGAAAGATGGTAATGAGTATTTTAAAAGGGAGTAATCCTTAGTTCTATAGGTGGACGCCTTTTCGAGATATCGCCATAAAGGTGGACCAAGGGTGACTCTAGAATGTTTGTACGATATGGGTATCAAACGAAAGATGTTACTGAGCATTTTAAGAGGGAGTGGGCATGAGGTCTATAGGTGGACGCCTTTTCGAGATATCGTCATTAGGGTGGGCCAGGGGTGACTCTAGAATGTGTTTGTATGATATGGGTATCAAACGAAAGGTGTTACTGAGCATTTTAAGAGGGAGTGGGCATTAGGTCTATAGGTGGACGCCTTTTCGAGATATCGCCATTAGGGTGGGCCAGGGGTGACTCTAGAATGTTTGTACGATATGGGTATCAAACGAAAGGTGTTACTGAGCATTTTAAGAAGGAGTGGGCATTAGGTCTATAGGTGGACGCCTTTTCGAGATATCGCCATTAGGGTGGGCCAGGGGTGACTCTAGAATGTGTTTGTACGATATGGGTATCAAATGAAAGGTGGTAATGAGTATTTTAAAAGGGAGTAATCCTTAGTTCTATAGGTGGACGCCGTTTCGAGATATCGCCATAAATGTGGACCAAGGGTGACTCTAGAATGTTTGTACGATATGGGTATCAAACGAAAGGTGTTAATGAGTATTTTAAGAGGGAGAAGGCATTAGGTCTATAGGTGGACGCCTTTTCGAGATATCGCCATTAGGGTGGGCCAGGGTGACTCTAGAATGTGTTTGTACGATATGGGTATCAAATGAAAGGTGGTAATGAGTATTTTAAAAGGGAGTAATCCTTAGTTCTATAGGTGGACGCCTTTTCGAGATATCGCCATAAAGGTGGACCAAGGGTGACTCTAGAATGTTTGTACGATATGGGTATCAAACGAAAGGTGTTACTGAGCATTTTAAGAGGGAGTGGGCATTAGGTCTATAGGTGGACGCCTTTTCGAGATATCGCCATTAGGGTGGGCCAGGGGTGACTCTAGAATGTTTGTACGATATGGGTATCAAACGAAAGGTGTTACTGATCATTTTAAGAGGGAGTGGACATTAGGTCTATAGGTGGAAGCCTTTTCGAGATATCGCCATTAGGGTGGGCCAGGGGTGACTCTAGAATGTTTTTACGATAAGGGTATCAAACGAAAGGTGTTACTGAGCATTTTAAGAGGGAGTGGGCATTAGGTCTATAGGTGGACGCCTTTTCGAGATATCGCCATTAGGGTGGGCCAGGGGTGACTCTAGAATGTGTTTGTACGATATGGGTATCAAATGAAAGGTGGTAATGAGTATTTTAAAAGGGAATAATCCTTAGTTCTATAGGTGGACGCCTTTTCGAGATATCGCCATAAAGGTGGACCAAGGGTGACTCTAGAATGTTTGCACGATATGGGTATCAAACGAAAGGTGTTACTGAGCATTTTAAGAGGGAGTGGACATTAGGTCTATAGGTGGAAGCCTTTTCGAGATATCGCCATTAGGGTGGGCCAGGGGTGACTCTAGAATGTTTTTACGATAAGGGTATCAAACGAAAGGTGTTACTGAGCATTTTAAGAGGGAGTTGGCATTAGGTCTATAGGTGGACGCCTTTTCGAGATATCGCCATTAGGGTGGGCCAGGGGTGACTCTAGAATGTTTGTACGATATGGGTATCAAACGAAAGGTGTTACTGAGCATTTTAAGAGGGAGTGGACATTAGGTCTATAGGTGGAAGCCTTTTCGAGATATCGCCATTAGGGTGGGCCAGGGGTGACTCTAGAATGTTTTTACGATAAGGGTATCAAACGAAAGGTGTTACTGAGCATTTTAAGAGGGAGTTGGCATTAGGTCTATAGGTGGACGCCTTTTCGAGATATCGCCATTAGGGTGGGCCAGGGGTGACTCTAGAATGATACGATATGGATATCAAATTAAAGGTATTAATGAGGGTTTTAAAAGCGAGTGGCCCTTAGATGTATATGTGAAGGCGTTCTCGCGATATCGACCAAAATGTGGACCAGGTGATCCAGAAAATCATCTGTCGGGTACTGCTAATTTATTTATATATGCAATACCACTAACAGTATTCCTGCCAAGATTCCAAGGGCTGTTGATTTCGCCTTGTAGAACTTTTTCATTTTCTTCTACTTAATATGGTAGGTGTCACACCCATTTTACAAAGTTTTTCCAAAGTTATATTTTGCGTCAATAAACCAATCCAGTTACCATGTTTCATCCCTTTGTCGTATTTGGTATAGAATTATGGCATTTTTTTCATTTTTCGTAATTTTCGATATCGAAAAAGTGGGCGTGGCCATAGTCGGATTTCGGCTATTTTTTATACCAAGATAAAGGGAGTTCAGGTAAGTACGTGGGCTAAGTTTAGTAAAGATATATCGGTTTTTGCTCAAGTTATTGTGTTAACGGCCGAGCGGAAGGACAGACGGTGGTCTGTGTATAAAAACTGGGCATGGCTTTCACCGATTTCGCCCATTTTCACAGAGAACAGTTACCGTCATAGAATCTATGCCCCTACCAAATTTGAGAAGGATTGTTAAATTTTTGTTCGACTTATGGCATTAAAAGTATTCTAGACAAACTAAATGAAAATGGGCGGAGCCACGCCCATTTTGAAATTTTCTTTTATTTTTGTATTTTGTTGCATCATATCATTACTGGGGTTGAATTTTGACTTAATTTACTTATATACAGTAAAGATATTAAATTTTTTGTTAAAATTTGAATTTAAAAAATTTTTTTTTTAAAAAGTGGGCGTGTTCTTTTTCCAATTTTGCTTATTTTTATTTAGCACATATATAGTAATAGTAGTAACTTTCCTGCCAAATTTCATCATGATATCGTCAACGACTGCCAAATTACAGCTTGCAAAACTTTTTAATTACCTTCTTGTAAAAGTGGGCGGTGCCACGCCCATTGTCCAAAATCTTACTAATTTTCTATTCTGCGTCATAACGTCAACCCATCTACCAAGTTTAATCGCTTTAACCGCCTTTGGCAATGAATTATCGCATTTTTTCGGTTTTTCGAAATTTTCGATATCGAAAAAGTGAGCGTGGTTATAGTCCGATATCGTTCATTTTAAATAGCGATCTGAGATGAGTGCCCAGGAATCTACATACTAAATTTCATCAAGATACCTCAAAATTTACTCATGTTATCGTGTTAACGGACAGACGGACGGACGGACGGACGGACATGGCTCAATCAAATTTTTTTTCGATACTGATGATTTTATATGGAAGTCTATATCTATCTCGATTCCTTTATACCTGTACAACCAACCGTTATCCAATCAAAGTTAATATACTCTCTGAGCTCTGCTCAACTGAGTATAATAATAATAATAATAACGGTATTCTACCATCTTAGTAGCCGAGGGTGACACCTCGTCGAAACGGCTGGTGGGCTAATATCGTCTTCGTCCCAGTTTCGTTGAAACCTTGGCAGGTCTCCAAGTACGTTCGAAGCCACGTCACCTTTAAGTTGGCGGGGCAGGCTCAGTTGAGACGACTCCTGCTTACGCCGGATTCTGGCTCTGAACACAGACTATCATAGCGACCTGTGTCGACCCTCGCGTGGCCTCCCTGCACATACAAAGATAACCACAGGAATCTAAAACGGCGACTGCACCTTGGGCGGAGATAGCGGCTTGGAGCGGAGACCCAACTGAAAAGAAATGAGTCAAACAATTGAAATGCGGAAAAGTAACGATGTTAATGATAGCGGCGTTACAGTTTTTCAAAGGAGCAGTAAGGTGCTCCGATCGCCGGTGTTAAAAGCCGCTACCAATGCGACAATAGCACCAGCAGAGAAAAAAGGTGGCGGATCAGCAATGGTCAGGGACACCCCACGGCGAACGCAATGGGGGACAAAAGATAGAAAAAGCAGTAGGAAAGTATATGCCACCCCACCTACTCCTGGAGAGCAAGTTGACGGCAATGACGGGCGGAAAACCTCCGTATGCGGTGCAACACCGGGGAGGACAAGTCAAGTTGACCTCCTCCAGTATGCAAGAGTTGTGCTGCGCAGCCAGCAGGCTCCTGCGGCCAAACAAAAAAATTTGTTGATGGATATAAAGAACGGCATGGCACAACTTGAAGAGACACTGAGTCGCATGCGCTCTTTATTAGAGGGCAAAAGCGCAGAGTACACCCAACCGAAAGCGGCTCGTGGGAACAAAAGAGCACGAACGAACTCTGGCTCGGAACCGGGGGCCTCGGAGGCCAAGAAAAAGTGCTGTGACGGACTTCTCATTGTGCCGGGGTATGCTCAGTCCGTCCAGGATCCCTGTGGGAATAGAGAAGAATCCCTGTCGTCTCCTTTTAAAGAGAAAGATCTCGTTTGTTGTTAAAAAAAACGTTATAAATTGTTTATTCCAAAATATTCAAACTACCCTTAAAGCTATGGCGACGGAGGTGGTAAACCACCGTCGGTTCTACGCCGATGGGGTTGGGAAAACCCCCACCGGGACTACGCTTAAACTAAAAATATCAAATTGCTCGTAAAGAAAGCGGAGGTGGAGAACCACCACTTCCTCCCAGTCAGTGGAGTTGGTAAAACCCCCACAGCGTATATAGCTTAAGAATACCCTGCTCTTCCTGAAGGTTGCGGAGGTGGAAAAACCACCACAATCCCTCTAACGATGGGGTTGGAAATACCCACAAAGTTGCTAAAATAAATAACTCGTGAGATGGAAAAATCCCAGGAGTCCCATTCACCGCTAAACAAGGCGTTAGCAGGCTACTATACCTAGCTGGCTACTACCTCCATTCGCGAAATTTGTCGCCCTTTTATACTTGTCCACGCGCAGGTGGACAGTTATCCTGCAACAATAAATTTTACTTATTATATGTATTTAACTGTGTTATTCTACCCATATATCGCATTATAAGTATTTATCTCTAAATTGCGTATGTAATAATTCCCCTTGTACTGCCCCCCCTAACATGTGAGTTCATTAGTACGCATCTCCAGTTAGCTAGCATAGTTACTTTTGACTTCCCTCTGCTGCCTGCTTATTGTGCCTTGTTGTTGTCAACGAGTTGGTTGCCCTTCGTAGCTAACTTGCAAGTACCTAGTACCCACGCTGTGTTGTTGGTATGTTAACGTGACGCCTTCCTAGTTCATTGCATTTTTTTTCGTTTCCACTTTGTGCGATGTCCGCCCTGACGGTTCGCTTCAATGCCCGCTGTGCTTGGTCGCAATGGCTTGGTATACGTATGTTTGTATGTTTTTTTGGTATTCTTGCAATGGGAGCTTATGTGTGTTGCGTATTGCATTGCTGTATTCCCAGCGTTATTTAGAATTCCAGCCGGTTATGGGATATCTGTGAAAAGTATAATGTCCAATCAAAATATTTACCGTATGCGGGCAGAGACAAATATTTAAACGAAGAAATTAGATGTTGTCATGAATGTTTATATGTATATTAGGGTGATTCAAAAATGATTATTTTGTATGTGTAAATTTAATTTATATAATTCAGTTTTGTATGTTTTACATGCTATATGTATAAATTCATTGTAATTCAAGTAGGATTTATACATGTTTTAATAAGTTTTGATAAATATTTGTAGGTTCGTATGTGTGGGCTCCAAAGCCGGTGGATTTGGTCCTCACATTCTCCCCTCACCTGCCGTAAGCAGGGTTACCGTTACCAGGCCGGTCCTAGTGATTCTCACTCGGTACGTGTGACGTCTATGTTCCGATGGAACGGCCTTTTCCGCCGCTTCGTCCATACTACCTGTACGTGCTCCCTAATGTCTCTCGCTAATTCCTCGTGGAGGGGTTCGACTCCGGCTCGGTTGGCCCATGTCTCGGTCGCCTCCGCTGATGTTTTTCGAGCCACCTCTCGATTTCTGTGAGCACATCCTCACCTTCGCCTGTGTTGCCGTTGTCGGCGGGCTTTACGCTGGTATCGCCTTTTGTCGTCGACATGCCGTCACTCGCGTTGAGGCTTAGTACGTCGCTGTCGTTGAGGCTGCCGTGGACCTCGTTGGCCAAACGACTTAATATTTCGTCGTCGTCTTTGTCGTTCGTTGGTGGTCCCATTACCGCCTCCAAGATCCTCCACTTGGTCGGGGGTTCCGTCCTTTCGTTGGCGTCGTATACCCGCATTCGGAGGATGATGTTCCGCTGGTGTTCGACAAACCCCCGGCCTTGTACCTCTTCGTCGGTTTGGCGTATGGAGAATTCGCCCTGTTGCTTCGGTGGTAGTTCGTCGCCTTCTTCCTCGCTGTCTGAGGAAATGGGAATTGGGGTATGGTCCCGGACCACGGCACGCTCCTCGGGTTCATATCCGTACTCAGTACTGTATGTCGGGCTCTGAATCTCGTCACCAATGTCGCCAAGTGACCCTGCCGACTCGCACTCCGACACCGTCTCGTACCTTGGGCTAAGTATCGGGCCGTCCTCGTTACCCCTGAGATACCCGAACGTTTCCGTGCCTTGACTGTCTGTCTCACCGTCGTAGGCAACTTCCTCCTCTTCTAGTGGCACTGGGCCCGTCTTATGGTAGCTACTTTCGCTTTCGTTGTAGGTAGCCTCTTCTCCTGTTGGCACTTGGCCCTTCGTATGGTGGTTGTGCTGGCTTATGTCTCGCCGGATTCGGGTACGGAGTGAACCGTCCTTAGCACTCTCTGTGGTGTATCTTGCGTTGTCGCTTTTATCCATGTTTAGAAACTTTTGATCTATTTTCGGTGTTGTGCTCCCTTTTTACAGGAGTCCTCGCGGATCGTCTAACGGTATTATTCCCGGCAGCGCTCATCATGATTTCCTGGGTACGTTGTCTTGTTGTTGCAGGATATTTGAATCTCTTTATGTGCTTTGGTTTTCGCTGTATGTGTGGTCCTGCTGCTGCGGAATGATCATGTACCAATATACGAATGTAAATTCAAAGTTATACGTATAGGTATGTGCATTAGGGTATTTTCAAAAAAAATTATGTCGGTAAATTTGAATATTGTAAAATTTGAAAAATGTGGTTTTGCGTGTGTGGCCACAAAGCCGGTGGTCCTCATCTGCCGTAATGTGACTTACTATCACCATTGTAAAATTCAATTTCTCGTAGCGGTCAATGCTTGCGTTATTTATAGGGTAATCTCTCGCGATCTGGGTCTTGTTCTAAAATGAAATGTTATGCAGAATTCGGTCATCAGGTTATAGCGTTGGTTGGCTATGTGGTTGGCGTAGTTCATCGCCGTCAGGATTCCGTTGTCTAGGGTTGGGCCTTGCGCTCGTGCTGTGTGCCCCCACTCCGGTCTCCATCTACCACCTGTTGGTTGTTGATTATCTCTGCGCGTTCGATTCAGAAATAATTTGCACCTGAATTGGCGAGTGCTAGTGAACCGCACGTCGCTACCGTGCTGTAATCCGTCTGATCTTCTTCCGTGACCTGGACTGTTTGCGATGTTGACGCGCGTGGCGTTGCTCTTACTACGGCCAGTTGCTCCGTGTGTTCCTCGGTGGATATCTCGGTGGAATGTTGGTTCGAGGTTCTACTACACGATGCTGATGATGGTGCGTTTTGTGTTGTTGCTATCGTCGTCGGTCGTCTCGTTTGTTCCCCGATGGGAACTTCGGTGAAGCCCCCATTCGGGGCTGGGCGGGGCGCTTTTGACATACCACGTTCGCGGGGTGAACGTATTCTTCTTTCTGTTTCTGGACTTGCTTCTTCTTCGACTGTCGCTTGAAGGTATGCTTTTAGCTCGCTTATGTGTGCCGTTCTCCTTTTGCCGCTATGCACTTTGTCTAGCTCGACGATTACGGGCGATACGAAGTTTGTTACACAATGAGGCCCACTGTATCTTGGTGCTAACTTTGCTGCGAAATTGTCCACTGCCTTGGACAGCTGATGCTCTTTTGCTAGTACCAAGTCGCCCACCGCCGGTTGCTATTGTCTCCTACGTAAATTATAATGCCTTGCCTGCTCCGCTGATGCTTGCTGTTGTCTGCGACGTGCCATCTGATATACCTCTCGCATTTTCGCCATCTTTTCACTGAGAGCCACTTTCTCCTCGTCTGTGCCAAATGTTTGCTCATCGTAGAGGACGTTGGGGATCCTCGGTTCTCTACCCTGTACCACGAATGCTGGACTGTAGCCTGTTGACCCGCATACGCTCGTATTCAGTGCTAGTGTCATCTCTGGCAACAGCTCATCCCATGTCTTATGCTCCTTCCCTGTGAATTGTGCTATCATCCTCTTGATGTTACGATTCGCTCTCTCCGTCGGGTTCAATTGCGGTGTGTATGGTGCCGTTAGCTGGTGCTTTATGCCAGCTTCTTGTAAAAACTTCTTGAAATTCCTGCTTGTGAACTGTGCTCCATTGTCTGTGATTAGAATTTTCGGCGCCAAATCGGGCCAAAATCCTCTCCCTCATACCTCTGATCACATTCTCCGTCGTCGCCTTCCGTATTGCTATGATCTCTACCCATTTCGAGAATTTGTCCACGAAAACCAATGCCATCGTATTACCGTGCTTCGAACGAGGGAGTGGTCCAACGAAATCTGCACAAACGGTAGCAAAAGGTTCACCTGAAATCTGCGTGAGCATCTTACCTGCAGCTTGTTGCTGGCTGGATTTGTAGACTTGGCATGCGTGGCATTGTTGCACGTACTTCCGTACGTCCCTGAACATCCCAGGCCAGTAATACCGCATAATTGCACGCGCGATGGATTTCCGTATCCCCATGTGCCCTGCGCTTGGTATGTCGTGAATCTTGTTAAGCACTCTTCGCCTCTCCGATTTCGGCACGCATAACTTCCACGGTACCGCATCCTCACCATCCATTTGACTTTCAATTCGTCTGTATAGTCTTCCTTCCTCTATGACGTATTCGGGAAACTTCTCTGGTGTCCTCGTTATTCAGCCATCTTTGACGTGTACCACTTGCAACTCAAACTTTCTTCATGTGTCGTAAGGCTACCCAGCTGTTCCTCCAGTGGCTGCCTCGACAGTACATCTGCGACCACGTTCATCTTGCCCTTCCTATACTGCACTTCGAAGGAATACTGCTGTAACTCGAGCGCCCATCTAGCGATCCGGCCTGACGGACTTTCGATCGCGTTCAACCATTTCAAAGCCAGGTGATCGGTGATAACCGTGAAATTGTACCCTTTTAATACAGTCTCATTTTCCTTATTGCCCACACGATTGCTAAACATTCCTTCTCAGTTGGTGAATAGTTCATCTCGGCTTTATTCAACCGGCGGCTAGCATACGCTATCACTCGCTCCTCGTCATCCAACCCCTGTGTGAGAACTGCTCCGAGACCATAGTCGCTCGCATCCGTCTGTAATCGAAATCTTTTAGTAAAATCTGGGCAAGCTAGTGCTGGTGCTTGTATTAGCGCATTCTTCAACGCTTCGAATGCCGCCTGTTGTTCTTCGGACCATTTCCACCTACTTCCCTTCTTCAACATTGACGTCAGTGTGTGCGCAACTTGTGAAAGTCGGGTACGAACCTCCGATACCATGAAACTATCCCCAGAAATCGCCTTGACTCTCGTATGTTGTGTGGTGGCGTCAGCTCCTTGATAGCCGCAACTTTGTCGGGATCCGTGTGTATTCCTTCCTCGGTGAGGACGTGCTCTAGATATTTCAAAATTTTCTTAAAAAACTCACATTTCTCTGGGTTGATCTTCAGATTCGCCCTCCGCAGCCGTCGAAATACTTCCCTTAGGTGCTTTATATGATCTTCCGAAGTTGTGCTGGTGATGATGATATCATCCAGGTAGGCAAACGCATTTGGTTCAAACTCTGGGCCAATAACACGGTCGAGTGCTCGCTGAAACGTAGCCGGAGCGGAATGTAGACCGAACGGCATCACTTTCCATTGATACAACCCTCGGCCGGGCACGGTAAATGCTGTATACTTCTTGCTATCTTCTTCCATCGGGATTTGCCAATAACCATTTTTGAGGTCCAGACTGCTAATAAAACGCGCACTACGTAGCCTATCTAAGATATGCTGTATTCTTGGGAGTGGGTACGCATCTGGCAGTGAGCGAGCGTTGAGCTGCCGATAGTCAACGCAGAGTCTCCATTTGCGGTTCTTCTTCCGGGCTAGAACTATTGGTGCACTGTGTGGGCTGTGAGATGGTTCGATGCAACCCTTCTCTATCAGCTCGTCTACCTCCTTGTTTACGATCTCCTGCATCGTTGGGTTCTTAAGGAAATACCGCTGTTTGATTGGACGGTCATCTCGCATCACTATCTTATGCGTGGCAATGTTGGATACACCTGTCATCTCTTCGAAAATCTGTAATTCACGCTTTAGAAATGTACTCACCGCAACGTCACTCCTCACGTCTTTCTCGATACTTGCGCTAACTTCGTCCTCCATCATGGTTGTACACGTCACCTTCTCCTGCGCTCTCTCTTCTGCTCGTAACGTCATTGTTTCGTTGCCACACCTCAGCTCAAATTTAGCCTTTGCCAGGTAGTCTGTCCCGATTACCACGCTGTCGATTAACCCAGGCAGAACTAACAACTCACTCTGATGCACTTGATCCCCCAGTTTTACCTCTGGGTTCACTGCCTCCGCTATCCATGCTGCGCTGCCATCGCCCATCACCACTCGTGTCTGTATCTTCTTGAACTTCCGTGCGCCTATTTTCGCCGCTATGTGCTTACTGAGTACGAGGTTGGGTTTGTTGAGACGCCACCCCTCGATACCAATGGGATCTCAGCCCGTTTCCCTGCTGTCCACGACAGCAATCACGCGTTAGTATACCTACTCGGCCACACTGTCAGCAGAAATCCCTTCGTGCGTTTCGACACCCATGTGCGTAGTGTCCGGTTTCTCCGCATCGCCTGCATGCGTTTCGTGGATCGATGGGCCCTTGGTGTGGTATCGTCGCATGCTCTGGCGTGCTCGCTTGCCTTTGCGCCTCCGTTCTCCGATCTCCTTGCTTCTCATCTTCGTGTATATATTGATAATGCTCGGTTGGCCGTCGCGGCACAAAAGGTTTCGCCGCCGGCCTCAGCGGTTCTTTCTCCGGTACGATATTCTCGTAGTCCTCGGCCATGCTTACCAGTTCCTCTAAGCTGGTGAACTCGCTCCGTTTGATGTAAAGCTGGTACTCTCGTCGACAATTTCTGTAAATCCGGTTCAGCTTCTGCTCGCCGTTGTAGTCAGCGTGACGCATGAGTGCCTGTAACGATAAAACGTAATCTTTAAACTGCTCACCTACGCGCTGCGTACGCTGACGGATCTCGTCATCTAGTTTCTCGAAATACCCCGAGTCCAGGAAAAATTTTAGAAAGTCCTTCTTGAAGGCTTCCCACTCTTGCCACTGCCTGTTGTTGTTCCGGTACCACACCAAGGCCTTGTCCTTCAGCAACTCAGGTAACGCTCGTGGGATGGAATCGCGACCAACTTTGTAACTGTCGGCCAGCTCCTCCACCCGTTCAATAAAACATAGCGGGTCCTTATTACCGTCATATTTCAGACCCCACTTACGTACTCGATCCATATTTGTATGTGATGCTGGTTGGTACATCGCGTATGGCGGTGTTCGTGACCCCTCTTCGTGCCTGGTTGTTTCTTTGACATTTTCCTGTGTGTTGCCGCCTGGCGATGTTTGCTCGGCGTTTTCTATCGGAGTTGGTGGTCTTACCGTGATTACTGGTCGGACGTGCTGTAGGGATAATTCTGTGAATCGTTCCTGGAATCATGTGTCGGTACCTTTCGTCTGGATGAAGCCTTCTAGGCGCTTGCGTAGCTCTTCCACCGGTTCGCTGTCTTCCAGCCCAAACTCGGATGCGTATTTGAGAAGTTCCTCACGATTGAGGTAATACACCCACGCGCAACAACAAATACGTGAGACCCTCAGCAAGGATGAATTCGATGCAGTCATCGCAAAACAAAACATCCTTAGCAAAAAGATAAGCAAGCAGAAAGAGAAGACACTGTCCTCCAAAATAGGGAGACTCAAGGAGGAACAAATATAAAAGTTAGGAATCAATATTAATAGCGAATGGTTTGTTAATACTACAGAAATATAATTCCCCGAAGATGTTAAGTGGTTGTTGTCTTTAGGCAAAGAATTCACTGTACCAACAACGAAGGATAATATTTCAGCCATACACACGATAACCGAGATGGAACAAGTTTTTGAGACATTAGAATCAGAAAATGAAAAAGAGGTAGCAAGGAACAAATTGTGCAGTAGCATAATGTAGTTTAAACGCAACATCAAACATAATCCCGGGGAAAAGTTCATACTCGAAACATACAAAAAAACGAAGGCTTTTTTAAGAAAATATAAAGAAGACATAGTCGTGACAGACGCGGGCAAGGGTAACAAAACCGTCGTTCTATACAAATCGGATTACAAACTGAAAATGGACAAACTACTAGGTGATAAGAACACTTACAAAGTAATAAGAGCCGATCCTACTAACACATTACAGAGGAAAAACAACAACATTGTAAACGAACTCTACAAACACAAATATATCAGTTTAAGAGAAAAATATCAATTGAACAGTACAGCAGCAACCGTCCCACGTCTGTATGGATTGCCGAAAATTCATAAGCTTGATTGTCCTTTGCGGCCTATTGTATCGTCCACCAATGTTCCATGTTACACTTTGTTCAAACATGTAGGAAATATTCTGAAAACTTTAATTTCGACTGATTACAACATAAAGAATTCTTTAGAATTTAAAGAGAGATTAAACAATACAAATATATGTGATGAAGAAATGTTAGTGTCGTTTGATGTCGTCTCCCTATTCACTAACATACCTACCAACTTAGCTTCGAAAATTATAATGCGTAAATGGGAAGAAATTGAAAAAGGTACAAGCATACCGAAAAGTAAGTTCCGCAACATTCTGGACTTCTGTCTCCAAGACAATAATTATTTTACATACAACAACAAAACATACACCCAAACATATGGAATGCCCATGGGCAACCCCCTTTCCCCAACTATAACCGATATAGTAATGGACGATGTACTCATCAACTCCGTCATGGAATTAAAAGAACAACGCAATATTAATATTAAATTCATAGTGAAATATGTGGATGACATTTTTGCAATAATAAAAAGAGCAGACGCGAAAACATTCAATAAATATCATAAGAGAATAAAATTTACCATCGAAAACGAAGAAAACAATAGCATCCCGTCTTTAGATACACGCGTATATAGAGTCAACAATAACATAACATTAGATTGGTATTCAAAAAGAACTGCTTCTGGGCGCCTCATAAACTTTTTGTCATCGCAGCCTTTAAAATACAAAATAAATACGGCAAAAAACTTTATACATAAAGTATTATCAATTAGCCATCAACAGTATCATGACGCCAACGTAAGGAAAATTAAAAAGACACTCCAAACTAATAACTACCCCGACTATTTAATAAATAGTTTAATTGAACAAAAACAAATGAGCATAAGAAACACAACACAAAAAACACCAAATATAGATCATAATAACCCGACAAAGCAATACTTTAGCGTCACATATATTCCTAGGTTCACAGAAAACTTAGCACACGACATAATAAATACACCTAACACAACACTAGCATACAGATCAAATTGCACTTTGGCTACTTGTTTTACAAAAACAAAAAGCTCAATAGAGATACACCAACAAAGCAACATAGTGTATGAAATACCATGTAAAGGGAACCAAAACAACAACAATTTTTGCGACAAAGTCTATTTGGGCACGATGAAAAGGAAATTCGGCACGCGAATAGCTGAGCATGAAGCCGACATACGTAAACAAAAGCCCAGTACAGCATTATCACAGCATGCAAAAGACAACAATCATATGTTCGACTTTGATAACGAGAAAATCATAGATAAAGAAATAAGAACAAAAACCAGATATACATTAGAGAGCCTAAGAATTCTGCAAAAAAGAGAAAAGAGCATAAATTTAAGAGAGGACAGTGACAATATTGCCGCTGCATATTTAGTTTGTCTATAATTGAAGTTTAGTGTGACAAGTGTACCACACAAGATGGTATCTGTTACGTAACTGTCTGGTGCGGGAGAGGAGGAGTGGCGGAGTGGCATGGTAGTAGCCCGGCTGAGGCTCGTCGGCTTTGAGGCGCGGTTCTTGCCACTTCTCCTTCCCCAACAGTTACATAGCAAAATTGAGTTCATGCCTGAGGGAAAGTATCTAAACAAACTAAAGAAAAATAAATATAGGAAAGCGGGAGAAAGCCTGCCCGAGTCAGGTGGAGCCTTCCCACCCCTCCTGTTCACTGGATGTGAGCAGCCTTTGGACTCTACTATGGCTCCGCTTCCCGAGTAGAGTCCCCTTAAACCTGACTAATATCCGTCTTTGGGTACCTACGTACCTTCCATCTTTCCCCTCAACTGCCCCAACTTACCATCAGTTGCCGCAAGGGCAACACCTACACCAACAAAGGATTGCCTTTAGTCAGACATGTTGTTGCTGAAATTACCTATGTATGAAAAATAATACTCCTCAACCCATACAACACAATATAAAGACGCTGATTCCAAGGAATTCCAACTTCAAATTAATAAACCATATTTATTAAAATCTCTTATAAATGACTCCTTACAGCTAATCAAACATTATGACTCCTGTTTCATTACTTCTCCCCTAGTCCAAATTTCAAACTTTTAATTTTTGTTTGAAAGGAAAATTTACAAAGGAGTATTAATAATTATTATTACCAAGAAACATTAAAAATTCAACAACGGCCTAATGTCTATCTAATCATTTATGCACAAGTACACGTATAATCATATATATAACAATGCACGTACGTGTGTGCTTTCACTCTCAAAAATATGTCAGCAGAAATATCTGTATAGGAATATGTGCCCTTACACAGAGAACCACTCTACATAAATAAAGGTATGTGCATATGTTTTCTTCTATGTTTTCTTCAAAAAACTTACCTCGCTCATCCGTATGATTTTGGTACCAAAAACAACACCCAAGCTGGAAGTAAAGAAGGAAACAAACAACATATGTATGTAGATCAATGAGTTATCCCTGATACTGTTACGGGCTTTGGCCGCTTGACCGTGGTCAAGGCTAATTATTAGGAGCTAATGTCTTTTGATGTTAGTTTAACACGGCGGTTCGGTGCATGTGCATTCCTTCATGCATATGTAAAAAAATTTATGTGTTTAGCAAAAAGTAAAAATTAAATATGAATTAAATTAAATATAAAAATTAAAAATTAACGGAACTAAAGAGGATCGCGGCGCGTAAAGCGATAAGTGTATGTGCGGTGTAGATTTAAGGAAAAATCAAAAAAAAGGAAATTTTTCAATCCTAAAAAAAAGGATTGAAAACGTGATGTAAATTGTGTGGATGGGCTACGACAGCCCGAAAAGATCCACAACTAGCATTTAATTTTGAGAGTGGCAGCATACACCCTAATGGTGATGCATATGCCTGTACACGTGTAGGCCCGAGTGCAAAAAAATGTAAAAAAACTTAAAGGTAAGGAAACTATTCAAAGTATAAGGAGATCTGTAAAACTTATGCTAATTAAATAATAAAACTAGTTTTATAACTAGGCAAAGCAAAGAGAATTAACAAATCCACAAATAAAAAAAATTCAAATTAAAAATTTATAAAAGCTTTTCGACAAAAAAAATGTTCGGTTGGTGTACCCTAATATAATAAAAAGTGTAAGTGGTGGTGGTGATAAGAGATAAGATTTCAAGTTGGTGAGCGCGCTTCCAGTGAGCCGCGCTTTACTGCTCTCTCTCCTTTTATCGGTGCTGTGATCGTGGTATTTTTCTGTTTTGAGTTGGCGTGTGGAGGTGTGGTGAGCAAATGTTGATGAGTGCTGTTTGTGTAGCCGTGCTTGCTTTAAACAAATGTTGCCAAGTCCGCGGGGTGGTTGTGCCACTAAATGTTTAGCAACACGTTGTATGTTGCTGCGGTTGCGTGCAATGTTATTTCTGCTGCTATCTACAAATATCAGGCTGACCTCGGTTGCGAAGTCGGTGTTAACTCGGTTGTGTTACCTTTTTGTGTGGTGGTTTGAAGTGTATAGTGTGAAGTTGCGTGCCTTGCCTTTGATGTTCGGGTTTGGTTTTATTTTCTTGTTGGTGTGATGTTGGTGACTTTTTGATTAGGTTGTGTGTGCGTGTTTGTGTATGTGTTTGCGAAATTCTGGCGCTAATTCGTTCGGATGCTTTTGGCCAATATAGCCTCGTTGGCTGCCCTTTTGGCCAGAACCCAATCCCTTAATTTGACAATTGATCCCTTTTGTATGTGTGGTTGGTGTTTGTTGTTGTTTTGCGTGTTTCCTTCGATCAAATAACTTGTATGTTTTTCCGTGTGATTTTGTGTAAATTTTATGTGAAAAAAAAAAGTCGCGGCCTTCGGCTGGTTTCGTGTGCTGTGACTTTGCTGCTTCCTTGCGGGAATTTTTCCACGTCCAGTGGTGGCGATACTCCTTGCTCTGCGGTGCACCTAGAGAGGATTCCCTGGTATCAAGGTTCACTCTTATTTTTTTTCTTTTTTTCGCTCGCGTTTACTTTTCGCATGAAACCGCACTTAAAAAAAATATTTTGTCACTCGCGCACCCACACTTTAAGGTGAACAAAACGCACTTTGAATACAAAACTTTTCACTTCACTTTTGGCACTAGTTAAGACCGCGACTTTTTGATTTTTTCTGCTGTTGATGAGCGGGACCCCCTTTTATACCTACTAAGCCTTGCGGCATTTAGGACACCGTAAGTCACGAATCGCCTTCCTGCTTTGGTTGAACCAATCCGCGTTCACCCCTTAGGCGGCACGTATATACACATATGTGCAAGCAACAGTTCAACCCACTCACACAATCAAACATCCGCTTTGTTAATATCGTAAAGCGGAGAAGGAGATTTGGTTAGCGGTTGCTTACACATCTGTTCATATACCCGCTTGCGTGTCGTCAGAGAAATCCTCAAAGGCTGTCGTTACAGGCTCGCATCCGCCGATGGTGCTTGCATCATGGAGCGTGTGCGTAAAGGATTTCATAACGCAGCCTTGGGTTGGTTTATAAGTGTAGGGCTAACATGTGGCCTCGACCCACGACCTAATGCCGGGCTTCTAGTTTGCTTCTTACTAAAACATATACTACAACATGTATTTACTGCTACAACAAAATTTAAACAAATTATCAAAACTCTAAACCTACATCACTGGGTTCTCAAGCAAACACTAACCTACAGTATCACAGATGGGCCTCTTAATCCTATATCACAGTTTGAACTAAAACTATATCACAGATTGAAGAAAATTAGTCAAGTTGCAAATGTCTAGATGGGTTAATATGTCAAGTTGGGAATGTATAATTAAATAAAAGTTAGGTCAAAACGGTGTAATTACATTAACAGGTCAATAAAACCTAAAATAATTGAATAAATAATTACAAAACAAAATTAAAATGGATGTCAATTTTCTACAGGTCAAGTTTTTCAGGTACAAAGGTGAGTAATAAATAACATGCAACATTGAACTTTAACTAACATCATGCCACAAATATGTCTTTAGCATGGTATACCCCGATTCTGTTTCCACTAGCATCACCGAGTTCATACATCCAGTTACCTATTACTTTAAGTACAATGCATTTTACTTGTTTTGGTGCAAGTTTGGGATTATAGTTGTCGATTTGTGAACTCTGTTTAAAATTTCGGCGGTATACCACTTGTCCAATCTTGAACGTTACATCCCTACTTCGAGTGTTATATAATTTCTTGCTACGCTCGTGAGCTAACCTCAGCTCTTTCATAATATTATTTCTAATCGCCTGAAGCTTATCTGAAGTTAACTCTAGCTCGCAGTCCACATCCTTGACTGCGCCTAATTTTCGATACAATTCGTACGATGCACCATGGGCATACCAAACAACGCATAATACGGTGATGTGTTAATCGCCGAATGGATGACGCTTCGTAATGCAAAGGCCGCGTCACTAATGTGTTTGTCCCAATTTTTCTGGTTTTAGCCTACATACGACCTCACTATTTGCAATATTGATCGGTTGACCCTTTCTGCGGCGTTGCCTTGTGGCGAATAGAACGCCGTTCTTACATGCGTCGTACCATATCTTGCTAAAAATGATGTAAACATTTCTGAAACGAACTGTTTGCCATTGTCGGAGTGTACATACTCCGGTACACCAAACACGTGAAAAATATCCTTTTCTAAAAATTTTACAACTTCAGCTGAGGTTGCCCTACGCATGGGTTTCAAAAACACAAATTTCGAAAAGTGATCTAGACACACAAACACATAAACATTACCATCACGTGTACGTGGGTATGGACCCATAAAATCTATAAATAAACGTTGAAAAGGGCGTTCAGTAACATGTTGTTTTCCCATCAATGGTTTGTGGAAAGCATTTTGGGTTTTGTTGCCTTTACAGGTATCGCAACCTTTAATATAATTTTGTACATCTGCCACCAGTCCTGGCCAGTAGTATCTTTCACGGATGCGCGCAAGGGTCTTGTGTATACCTCCATGACCTGCCGAAGGCGAGCAGCGCGATGCCTCCACCAACCCAGAACGAAGTTCAGTCGGTACCCAGAGTTTCCAGGCATGGTCTCCTTGAAGCCCTTCCCCCTTGTCAAATTGCGTCCGTCTATAAACGTATCCATCAGATACGCACAGTTCCGGTAATTTGTCCTTGTTCGCTGTCACCGTGTCTATGAGTTCGTGGTACTCAGTCGTTTTAAAGTAAGGTGAATTTACGTCAATGTCCAGTATTCTGTCGTTTATTAACATTTCACTCATATCGACCCTGGATAAAGCCGGCACTACATTTTGGGTGCCCCTACGGTGCTGGATGTCGAAATTGAAGCATTGTAATTTTAAGCTCCACCTTGCCAGCCGGCCAGACAAGTCCTTCTGACCCATCAACCACTCAAGCTGGCATGGTCAGTTATTACCGTAAAGGGCAATCCCTCGATATAGGGCCGGAACCTCTTTATACTCAGGACCGCTGCATAACACTCTAGTTCCGTGATACTGTAATTTCTTTGTGCCTTATTTAGTTTCGCAGATACGTAGGCAATCGATCGTTCGTTTCCGTCCTCGTCTAGTTGGAAGAGTACCCCTCCGACTCCGTCCGTGGATGCGTCACATTGCACGTAAAAGTGCTCTTCAAAATCCGGATGTATTAACACCGGTGCAGATATTAATTTTTGCTTTAAGCAATCAAATGCTTGCATCGCTTCGTCCGTCATTTTAAAAGATTTTATTTTGTCTTTAGTGAGGCAGTCGTGCAGCGGTGCTGCAATTGTCGCGTAATCTAGTATGAATCTGCGGTACCAGCCTGTCATCCCTAGGAACCGTCTGAGTTGCTTCGGTGTACGGGGTTCGGGGAAGTCTCGCATCGCTGCCACCTTATTTGGATCCGTACGGATACATCCGTCGCCTACGACATAACCCAGATATCTTACTTCCTTAAAACAGAACTTACTCTTTTCAACGTTTATCGTCAATTTAGCATCACGAAGACATTTTGCAACACGGGACAACATATCTAAATGGGACGAAAAATTCTCAGAACAAACCAGTAAGTCATCTAGGTAAACAAACACAGATTCACGAAGATAAGCGGGGATGACCTTGTCCATTAAACGACACATTCGCTGTGCTGCGTTGCATAGTCCAAAAGGCATGACTGTGAAATGGTACAATGGTCTACCAGGTACAGTGAAAGCAGTTTTCTCCCTGGACTTTCGCTCTAAAGGTATCTGCCAAAATGCGTCTTTTAAATCAATGGCAGATATGTACCTGGTATTCTGAAGCCGACTTAGAATACCGTCTATATGTGGGAGTGGGTAGGCGTCTTTGATGGTGCTATCATTTAATTTGCGGGCGTCCAAACATAGGCGATTTTTAGTTCCTTTGATGACGAGTGAGACGGGGGAGTTCCAGCAACTGTTGCTTTCTTCAATAACACCCATCTCTAACATCCTGTCCAGTTCTGCGAATATTAATTTTTGAATTGCCGGAGAAATAGGGTAGTGGCGCTGCTTTACAGGAAGGTGCTCATCCGTCACCTCGATGACGTGCTCCTCTACATCGGTCTTACCCAACCCAAATATTGCGAAGGAAGGGAACTGTGCTTTTACACGATCCAAGGCTACAGTTTCTTCGGGACTCAAATCATGTTGCACCGCATCGAATGATAAATCACCATCAGCAGGAGTAAGCTCTGATACGACCGAAACCTTTGACTGGATTTGGGGCCCCCTACTGACTACATTAAGCTGGAAGGCTTTCCAGAAATCGATCCCTAGATAGACCTCTTGTTGCAGTCCAGGCACTATAAGAAATTCCAGCTCCCGAGTGGTACCGTCCCACAGTACTGGAAGAGTCACTACACCAACAACCGCGGTTTCACCCCCATTGGCTGTCTTCACATTTTGACCCTGAATCGGCAGAATCAAGCTTTCCTTCCCTTCGAGTAACTTATGGGTGTTTTTCCCCAAGCAGCTAGCCCCGGCCCCGGAATCTAAGAGCGCGAGCATCTCGCGTCCACCGATCTCCATTTTGGCGAACAACCTATTATCACCCTGCACAGTAACTATGGTCGAAATAATTTTTTTTCTAATCCTTTTGAAAATCTTGTGTTTTTCTCGCATCTTCCGTTTTTTTTTCGAAATTTTTCTTCTTCTTTTTAGCCTTGATCTCTTCGCAGAATATTCTCCTCCTTGCTTCCTCATACCTCAACTTCCTAACATGTAAAGTATCTCTAACTGGCTCAACTTTCTTCTTTTCCTCCACTATTTCCTTTCCCTCTTTATCTCTATCTCTTTTTAAAATTTCTATCTGCCTACCTCCAACTAATTCCCCGGGCGATCCTGGTTTGAGGCAGAGCTCCCGGACAACTCTGCCAACGCTCGGTTTCCCACCTCTGGTTTAAAGACACAAAAGGACGAATCACCTCCACACGCAAAACATTTCATAAAGTGGAAATTCGACTTGCACTTTGTGTCTTTTGCTGCTTCTGCCGGGTTCTTCAAATAGAAATCCACCGGCATGCCACAAGCATAACACAACATAAGGTGAAACGGGGAGGGACAAAACAATTGGTTTTGGACAGGACTAACATTTTGACTATGGACATTGGACGAGGAACTTGCGACGGGACTGGGAAAATTGGTTGGGACGTTGGGTTTAGGATGGTTTTGTGTGACAGGGGCACGAGACATATTCTTACTAACTCCTAAATTCCTATTGTCTTTGTTGAACGCCTCTATGCTAAAATCACTCTCTTGACCTTCTGACCAATCTACGTTATTTGTCCCTAACTCGCTGACTGGCTTCGCCCTAGACCTGTTTTCCTTAATTAACTTTTCCGCCCTCTTGCATTCGGCCTTCAACTCCGCCAATGTAGCTGTCTTTGTCGCGAATGTCAGATTGGCCAGATATGAGTTTAGGTTGCCTTTAATAATTTTGACCAGCTCGTTCTCCGGGATTCTTTGCCTCAGTCGGAACGTTAGGTCGTGGACGTCAGCATAGTGCTCGTCGAAGCTCTCTTGGGGCTGCTGCTTCCGCTCCATAATCTCGCGTATTACCTCGTAGTCTGACTCTGCCGACTTAAATTGAGATACAATTTCCCTCTTCAACCCAAAATAATCAAACGTCTCGTCATCGGCGTGATCCTCCAGCACCTGCCAATACCACTTGAGAGCGGGCCCTGAAACTAGACAGTGGAAATCGGAAAACAACTGCTGATAGGACAACTGGTATTGTACGCGCATTCGTTCCAACCTGAAAACAAAACTTTCCACCGTCATCCCCTTTGCTGACCCGTCGAACTTAAGGTGCCATTTGTCTAAATCTACTTTCTTTCGGCCAGAATAGCTGGAGTGGCCGTTGCCTGCATCTGTGTGGTTCGCGTTTCTGTGCTGGTTCATGGTGGCATCCCGATCTTGTCCTGGCGTGGACGTGTTCGGTGGAGGAGCTGATGCAGCAGGCGCGCGCATAGATGTCTCCACATGAGCGACACGATTGCTAAGAGTGGATATATCCTCCCTTACCTTTCGCACTTCGCCCATGTGACGATTCATCTCAGCGTTCTGCTGCATCATCACCTCCATCATACGTCTTAGCTGGTCGATGCGCTCTTCTACCGATGCCTGCGTGCGCCTGTCTTTGCCAGACCTCGCTGCTGCAGTTGCACCTGCCCTGTGGTCTTGTATCCCTTCACCTCCAACAGCTCCCTCCTCTGTGTCCGACATTTCCAATAATCTTTTCAATTTCTGCGAAAAATTCAGCGAGCGATCCGACGTGTTTATGATAGCCCTATTAGCAACCGAAACCTCTGCTTGCCCAAATACCCTAGCAGTGCAAAGATTCCAGAGGTCTATTGGGACGAAATCGGCTGGTAATTCGATGCCTGTGTCGATTTGATTGAACAAGGACCCTACCACCTCGTTCTCCAAACCCCTTGCTACGCTACGCGTAATTCGCCTCTTGCTTCCTAACAGTCCTAAAACCCTCTTTGGAATCTCCCCCTGGTCCTTAGACTTGTCCATAAACTAAGGGACTAGTATGAAAAGGGAGTCCGGAACCTGACCACCGAAACGTAATAAAAGACTACAAACTCCAAAGTTGGACAAAGGAAACTAAAAAAAATAAAACTTAAACAGCAAAAAAAAAAAAAAATTTTAATTCAACGATTATTCCACTTATGGATTTATTTCTTAAATCGAAGTTAACAAAAAATTTGAAATAAACAGTCGCAATTCAAATGGTAAAAATGGTATGAAAGAAATATATGTAAGTGTGTATATATGTATATAAAAAGTGTATAAAAAGATACTTAAGTGTATAAAGGGTAAAAAAAAAATATATGTGCCAAATTCAAAAATGGACAATTCTTAAAGTATATGTATGTATATGTATTTAAATGGGTGAAATTCAAAGAGGCAAACAGATTCAAAATAAATAGCCTCGATAAGACCTTTGACGGTATGGACCGATATATGTATATAAAACGCTTGTCTGATATTAATCCAAAAAAACTAAAAACAAGCAGAAAGATTAGAAAAATTTCTGAATTTCAATAATTGTTTTTGGGTTTAAAAAAACTATTTTGCAGAATGCTAGTAAAAATTCAAATAGAAAGAAAGAGAAAAAAAATAAATTCAGGAAAAATTCTTAAAAATATACATATAAAAAAATTGCCAATATAATAATATTAAATTTTTCAAGGACTTCTTCAAAAACTTGTTGTAGACAAAACCTCAAGGAGTGGCAATAAAACCAGGGAAATATATGAAAATTCAGAAAACTGTTTCCTGGAATACGTATGTGTTTCAAAATAACTTAAAAAGCAGTAATATTAAATTGTAAAAAAGAAAAAAAAATTTTATAAAAAAAGTAATAAAACTTCAAACAAGTGTTAAAAAAAAATAATAAGAAACCTGTCTGTTTACAAAAAAATTCCAAAGCATAAATGGTAAAAAATGTAAAAAATCTCAGTATGACTAAGTATTTTAAATTAAGTTTCAAAATGAAATTTTAAACTGTTGGTGCATTTGGTGTTGCCCTCGCCTGATGGGCTCTGTGGGTAGTCGAGTAAAGTCATGAAGTATTCTGTCCAAAGTCAAAGTTAGCTAATCCCCTCTTAATTGTGAAATGTGGCACTACAGCGTCTTAAGAACTAGCACAAGACGTGGTTGCCACAATTCCCCCTTTACCCTGTCAAAATATCTATCCCCTGCAAACGTACAAAAACCTCACATTCGTATGGTGCTGGACCATACGCATGGCAGCTGATGTAGCTTGCAACAAAACAAAAACAAAAAAAATCATCGTCTTAAAGTACTGCCGATGGCTTCTGATACCACTTTTCAAAAACGTTGGAGTTCTTAAAAGGAACCCAGAAATCACCGCCAGCACTCCCCCCACTGGTTTGTCACTTGGGCACATATCTCTCGTTGCTGACAACAAGCGATGTTGCCCTCGTGACCCTAAATCTGTCCGCGAGAAGGAAAATTAAGAAAATAGATCAGGTAGTAAAAAGCTAAAAAAAAAAAAAAAAGTATACTGAAAAGCAAGCTGAGGTGAACGAAAAGAAAGGAAAGTAAAAGAAACGAAATATGGGAAAATTTAAAATTACTTGTGGGCTATAACGTTGGGCGCCATTGTTACGTAACTGTCTGGTGCGGGAGAGGAGGAGTGGCGGAGTGGCATGGTAGTAGCCCGGCTGAGGCTCGTCGGCTTTGAGGCGCGGTTCTTGCCACTTCTCCTTCCCCAACAGTTACATAGCAAAATTGAGTTCATGCCTGAGGGAAAGTATCTAAACAAACTAAAGAAAAATAAATATAGGAAAGCGGGAGAAAGCCTGTCCGAGTCAGGTGGAGCCTTCCCACCCCTCCTGTTCACGGGATGTGAACAGCCTTTGGACTCTACTATGGCTCCGCTTCCCGAGTAGAGTCCCCTTAAACCTGGCTAATGTCCGTCTTTGGGTACCTACGTACCTTCCATCTTTCCCCTCAACTGCCCCAACTTACCATCAGTTGCCGCAAGGGCAACACCTACACCAACAAAGGATTGCCTTTAGTCAGACATGTTGTTGCTGAAATTACCTATGTATGAAAAATAATACTCCTCAACCCATACAACACAATATAAAGACGCTGCTTCCAAGGAATTCCAACTTCAAATTAATAAACAATATTTATTAAAATCTCTTATAAATGACTCCTTACAGCTGATCAAACATTATGACTCCTGTTTCATTACTTCTCCCCTAGTCCAAATTTCAAACTTTAAATTTTTGTTTGAAAGGAAAATTTACAAAGGAGTATTAATAATTATTATTACCAAGAAACATTAAAAATTCAACAACGGCCTAATGTCTATCTAATCATTTATGCACAAGTACACGTATAATCATATATATAACAATGCACGTACGTGTGTGCTTTCACTCTCAAAAATATGTCAGCAGAAATATCTGTATAGGAATATGTGCCCTTACACAGAGAACCACTCTACATAAATAAAGGTATGTGCATATGTTTTCTTCTATGTTTTCTTCAAAAAACTTTCCTCGCTCATCCGTATGATTTTGGTACCAAAAACAACACCCAAGCTGGAAGTAAAGAAAGAAACAAACAACATATGTATGTAGATCAATGAGTTATCCCTGATACTGTTACGGGCTTTGGCCGCTTGACCGTGGTCAAGGCTAATTATTAGGAGCTAATGTCCTTTGATGTTAGTTTAACGCGGCGGTTCGGTGCATGTGCATTCCTTCAGGCATATGTAAAAAATTTTATGTGTTTAGCAAAAAGTAAAAATTAAATATGAATTAAATTAAATATAAAAATTAAAAATTAACGGAACTAAAGAGGATCGCGGCGCGTAAAGCAATAAGTGTAAGTGCGGTGTAGATTTAAGGAAAAATCAAAAAAAAGGAAATTTTTCAGTCCTAAAAAAAAGGATTGAAAACGTGATGTAAATTGTGTGGATGGGCTACGACAGCCCGAAAAGATCCACAACTAGCATTTAATTTTGAGAGTGGCAGCATACACCCTAATGGTGATGCATATGCCTGTACACGTGTAGGCCCGAGTGCAAAAAAATGTAAAAAAACTTAAAGGTAAGGAAAATATTCAAAGTATAAGGAGATCTGTAAAACTTATGCTAATTAAATAACAAAACTAGTTTTATAACTAGGCAAAGCAAAGAGAATTAACAAATCCACAAATAAAAAAAATTCAAATTAAAAATTTATAAAAGCTTTTCGACAAAAAAAATGTTCGGTTGGTGTACCCTAATATAATAAAAAGTGTAAGTGGTGGTGGTGATAAGAGATAAGATTTCAAGTTGGTGAGCGCGCTTCCAGTGAGCCGCGCTTTACTGCTCTCTCTCTCTCCTTTTATCGGTGCTGTGATCGTGGTATTTTTCTGTTTTGAGTTGGCGTGTGGAGGTGTGGTGAGCAAATGTTGATGAGTGCTGTTTGTGTAGCCGTGCTTGCTTTAAACAAATGTTGCCAAGTGCGCGGGGTGGTTGCGCCACTAAATGTTTAGCAACACGGTGCTTGGTCGCAATGGCTTGGTATACGTATGTTTGTATGTTTTTTTGGTATTCTTGCAATGGGAGCTTATGTGTGTTGCTTATTGCATTGCTGTATTCCCAGCGTTATTTAGAATTCCAGCCGGTTATGGGATATCTGTGAAAATTATAATGTTCAACCAAAATATTTACCGTATGCGGGCAGAGACAATTATTTAAACGAAGCAATTAGATGTTGTCATGAATGTTTATATGTATATTAGGGTGATTCAAAAATGATTATTTTGTATGTGTAAATTTAATTTATATAATTCAGTTTTGTATGTTTTACATGCTATATGTATAAATTCATTGTAATTCAAGTAGGATTTATACATGTTTTAATAAGTTTTGATAAATATTTGTAGGTTCGAATGTGTGGGCTCCAAAGCCGGTGGATTTGGGTACTCACAGTGCGATGAGGGTTCTGCGATGACAATCTAGGGCGAGGCCTGGACGACCGTAAGGAACCGGAAAGCCAAACCACGTCCTGAGAAAGAACAAAGGACACCACCTGGGCAAAAGGAAAAGGCAAGCCCAGAAACAGACGGGCCGCAACTTTCGTAGTTAGACCAGCCCAGGGAAAGAACTACGCCGAAGTCGTAGGAGACATCCGGTGCGAGCTTCGGCCTGAAGATGCAGGGAACGTCATACGCTCCATCCGAAAAACCAAATCCGGGAGTGTACTTATCGAAACTGCACGTTGCGGCGATAAATCAGCGTTCATACAAGCGATAGGAAGCGCTGTTGGGGAAGCGGGCGAAACCAAGCAGCTTACACGGCGAATGCGGATAGAGGTGCTTGGCATGGACTGTCTGGCAACCGCCGAAGAAGTTGCCGAGGATGTTAGGAAAGCTGCTTGCGGGAAAATGACGGGACAAGTCCGTCTTCTATTTTTCCGGCAAACCAGCGGGAACAGAAGATGGCAGCCATTGAAGAGGACAAAGCTATTTGCATCCTTTTACTAGCCAAGGGCAAGTTCTGTATCGGCTGGCTGCAATGCAGGCTTAGACAGAGGGAAGACGTGCAGCGATGCTTCAGGTGTCTAGGCTACGGAAACCAAAAATCAGACTGCAAAGACCCTGATAGAAGTAGTGCTTGCTGGAGGTGCGGACAGAGTGGCCACCAGGCCTCGGCCTGCACGGAAACTCCAAAGTGCTTTTTATGCCAGTCAGAGAAGGTCGAGCACCTTCCAGGGTCTAGAGCAAGCAGCAACTTCAGGGAGGCACTCGCTGCCGCAAACGCCAAACAAGCTAGAACTACTCGAAGACAATTTACGTGGTGAAACCGGTAACGTGGTCTTCGCTGGAGATTTCAATGCTAGGGCTGTTGAGTGGGAATGCACCAGACAAACTCCAGAGGAAGGCTAGTGCAATAAATGGCTGGCCGACTTGGATTGTTCATTCTGAATACCGGCACGACCCCGACATGTCGACGACCAGGCTTTGGAAACTCTATCCCTGATATTACAGTAGTATCGGAAAACCTGCTGTCAAAGGCTGCTGGATGGAGGGTGATGGAGGATCACGGGTAGTGACCATAACTACATCACTTTCCATCTTAATGACTTAGGGAAAAGTCGGACAGGGAGACCGCCCCGTATAAAAACAAAATGGGACGCCTCTAAGGTTGACGCTGCAAAGTTCTCTGCTGTTGCACAAGCGAGCGCACGACAGATAGTCGACAGTGCCGAAGTGGCGAAGGCTACGGTAGAAGCCACCATGCGTTGCCTGAACCACGCATGCAAGACCTCAATGCCACGTAAAGGGCCTAGGAGAGGTAAAAAACAACTGCACTGGTGGAGTAGCGAAATCTCCGAACTAGGCAGGGTATGCCACAGTAAGCGAAGGCTGGCAACCCGCGCACACAGCAGGCCTGACGCGCTTATGCATGCTCGACACGGCCAGGAAAATGATGCAAAGCCTCCTTAAACAACGGCTGATAGCAGCCATTGAAGATGGAGGTGGTCTGTCCCATCGGCAGTATGGGTTCCGGAAAGGTCACTCCACAATATATGCCATAGCCGAGGTTATAAGTGCGGTAAACCGCGTGCCACCAAGCCAGGCCGGTTGTCTTACTGGTCACGCTGGACGTGAAAAATGCCTTTGGCTGCCGTAATTACAGCACGGAACCGCAGCTTAAATCAAACCAATTAATGCGCAGTGTAAATAGATGGATGAGTGACCATGGATTTCAGCTCACGACAGCGAAAACTGAGATCGTAATCCTCACGAAGAGACGAATTCCCACCATTATGAATATGATGGTTGGAGAACAACAAGTACAAACACGCAGCTCCACGAAATACCTTGGGGTGAGGCTAGATAGCAAGCTAACCTTCTCGGAACATTTTCAAGGAGCCTGCGAGACAACTGCACAGACCATAGGATACTTAAGTCAATTAATGGCAAACACAGGCGGGCCAAGGGCTTCCGCTTAGGATTCTATACTCTTGTACGGTGCAGAAATTTGGGCGGATGCAATGAAATTCCGAGAGGCGCGCTACGAATTGCCTCAGCTTACCGCACGGTATCCGCAGGCGCCGTTCTTGTTATTGCGGGAACTATACCGATACATCTTCTCGCTGAGGAGAGGAAATCAATTTACCACCTCCGAGGTGAAGTATGCAGAGATGTTGCTGCCGCGCAGGTGCGAAAAATTCTATCCGACGCTGGCAACAGCAATGGAGCTGCAGTACTGCAGGCATGTGGACCAGGGAACTGATTCCCGAGCTGGAGCCATGGTTAGAACGGCCACATGGAGAGGTCGACTTATACCTGACACAGTTTTTAAGTGGACACGGCTACTTCCGGGAATACCTAAACAGGATGGGCAAGGTTGAAAATCGGAATTGCTTATACTGTGGGCTCATAGACGACGTACGCCACACCTTTTTCGAATGCGATCACTTCGAACAGCAACGAAGAAGGGTGGAAGTATCACTAGGCGACTTATCCCCGGGTAGTGTCATCCATAAAATGACCTGCGGAAATGACAGATCGGACATGGTCAGCAGAAATGCAAGGAATATTCTCCTCGCTAAACGGCAAGATAGCCCAATAACGTGAGAGTAGCCAGAAAGCTCACGTAGCGCCCTTCCGTACCCGAAGTTATGCTAAACGCGGCCCCAGGTGCGGAAAATGCGCGTGCCGTGGGAGGTTGGGTTGTAGTGGGTAGCCCATGAAGGAAAAGAAAGGGAGTCCTACACTCGGAGATGCTCGCTGCTACAGAGAGTAGCACCGAGGCTAAACAACCGGGTTAGTGCATAAAGCATTTCCTCCTTCCACGTAACAAAAAAAAAAAAAAATAATAATAATAATTATAATAATAATAGTAATAATAATGCTTATTGAAGTTTTAGGGCGGCACCCACTCGCCCTGCCACCAAGACTCATTGGGTATGTGTGGCCTTTTGCGCCACGCCCTCCTCTATGGTCACCCTTTGTCGGGGACTGCTTATTGGTTATTCGCAGCTAACCTACTAGAGGCCGTTCACGATCCACCACCTTGTGACCCCGGTGGAGCCCTGAGCTCAGCCTCCACGCAAAAGGCCACACATGCCCGATGAATCTTGGTGGCAGGGCGAGTGGGTGCCACCCTAAAACTTCAATAAGCATCCTCAGGATTGAGCCCAGTAAGATCCTGATGGCGACAACTGGAATATGTTAAAGAAAAGATTGCTATGGGCTGGCGTTGACGGTATTCTACCATCTTAGTAGCCGAGGGCGGCACCTCGTCGAAACGGCTGGTTGGCTAATATCGCCTTCGTCTCCGTCTCGTTAAAACCTTGGCAGGTCTCCAAGTACGTTCGAAGCCACGTCACCATTAAGTTGGCGGTGCAGGCTCAGTTGAGATGACTCCTGACTTACGCCGGATTCTGACTCTGAACGCAGACTCTCATAAGGGCCTGTGTCAACCCTCGCGTGGCCTCCCTGCACATGCAAAGATAAGCACGGGAATCTAAAACGGCGACTGCACATCGGGCGGAGATAGCGGCTTGGAGCGGAGACCCAACTGAAAAGAAATGAGCCCAACAATTGAAATGCGTAAACGTAACGATGTTAATGATAGTGGCGTAACCACTTTTCAAAGGAGCAGCAAGGTGCTGCGATCGCCGGTGTTAAAAGCCGCTACCATGCGACAATAGCACCAGCAGAGAAACAAGGTGGCGGGTCAGCAATGGCCAGGTACACCCCACGACGAACGCAAGGGGGGATAAAAGCTAGGGAAAATAGTAGGAAAGTAGATGCCACCCTATCTACCCCTGGACAGCAAGGTGACGGCAATGACGGACGGGAAACCTCCGTATGCGGTGCAACACCGGGGAAAACAAGTCAAGTTGACCTCCTCGAGTATGCAAGAGTTGTGCTGCGCAGCATGCTGGCTGCTGCGGCCAAACAGAAAAATGTGTCGATGGACATATAGAACGGCATGGCACAACTTGAAGAGACGCTGAGTCACATGCGCTCTTTATTAGAGGGTAAAAGCGCAGAGTACACAGAGCCGAAAGCGGCTCGTGGGAACAAAAGAGCACGAAAGAACTCTGTCTCGCAACCGGGGGCCTCGGAGGCCAAGAAAAAGTGCGATGAGGGTTCTGCGATTACAATCTCGGGCGAAGCCTGGACGACCGTAAGGAACCGGAAAGCCAAACCACGCCCTGAGAAAGAAAAAAGGACACCACCTGTGCAAAAAGAAAAGGCACGCCAGAAACAGACGGGCCGCAACTTTCGTAGTTAGACCAGCCCAGGGAAAGAACTACGCCGAAGTCGTAGGAGCCATCCGGGGCGTGCTTTGGCCTGAAGATACAGGGAACGTCATACGCTCCATCCGAAAAACCAAATCCGCGAGTGTACTTATCGAAACTGCACGTTGCGGCAATAAATCAGCGTTCATCCAAGCGATAGGAAGCGCTTTTGGAGAAGCGGGCGAAATCAAGCAGCTTACACGGCGAATGCGGATAGAGGTGCTGGGCATGAATTGTCTGGCAACCGCAGAAGAAGTTTCCGAGGCTGTTAGGAAAGCTGCTGGCGGGGAAATGACGGGACAGGTCGGTGTGTCTATTTTCTCGGCAAACCAGCGTGAACAGAAGATGGCAGTCTTTGAAGTGGACGGAGCTGTTGGCGTCTTTTTACTAGCCAAGAGCAAGATCTGTATCGGCTGGCTGCAATGCAGGCTTAGACAGAGGGTAGACGTGCAGCGATGCTTCAGGTGTCTAGGCTACGGACACCAAAAAGCAGACTGCAAAAGCTCTGATAGAAGCAGTGCTTGCTGAAAGTGCGGACGGAGTGGCCACCAGGACTCGGCCTGCACGGAAACTCCAAAGTGCTTTTTATGCCAGTCAGAGAAGGTCGAGCAACTTCCCGGGTCTGGAGAATGCAGCACCTTCAGGGAGGCACTCGCTGCCGCAAACGCCAAACAGGCGCGCAAGTGACCTGGTTCATCCAAGGCAACCTGAACCGAAGCAGGTTAGCCGATAGTCTGCTGGACCAACTGGTTCTTGAAAACAGAGCCAGCTATGCCATCATAAGCGAACCTTATAGAGTCAGCAGTGACTGGCACGTAGAATTAACAGGTGCTGTTGCGATATGGATCCTAGACGCTGGTACCAACGTACGAAGCCGTGTTGTCGGAAACGGCTACGTACGCGTAACAGTGGCGCACACCACACTATTGAGCTGCTACCTGTCCCCAAACGATCCAATTCAAGGGTTTAAAGATAAGCTAGAACTACTCGAAGACGATTTGCGTGATGAAACCGGTAACGTGGTCGTCGCTGGAAATGTCAATGCTAGGGCTGTTGAGTGGGGAATGCCCTAGAATAACTCCAGAGGAAAGCTAGTGCTAGAAATGGCTGTCCGACTTGGATTGGTCATTCTGAATACCGGCACGACCCCGGCATATCGGCCGTACCCGATGTTATGCTAAACGCGGTCCCAGTTGCGGAAAATGCCCGTGCCGTGGGAGGCTAGGTTTTAGTGGGTAGCCCATGAAGGAAAAGAAAGGCAGTCCTACACTCGGAGAGGCTCGCTGCTACAGAGAGTAGCGCCGAGGCTTAGCAACCCTGTTAGTGTATAAAGCATTTCCTCCTTACACGTAACAAAAACAAAAAATAAAAAAAAATAATAATAATAAAAATAATTATAATAATAATAATAATAATACGCTAGGATACCAACAATATCCCGATTTTGATAGAGAGTTCTGTATTGCAACTAACGCAAGTGGTTATACTTGCGGTGCTGTGCTAAGCCAAGAGTATGAAGGAAAATAATTTCCAATTGCCTATGCCTCAAGATCATTTACAAAAGGCGAAATAAATAAAGCCACGATCGAAAAAAAATTGGCGGCCACACAACAGATCATCGACTCTTAACATATTTATTTTCAATGAAAAACTCTTCATCAAAATTTACTATAATCAGGTAAGATTTAGAAGCTGAGGTGGAGTACATAGCTGGAAATGAAAGTTACGTGGCAGACGCTCTGTCACGAATAGATATCAATGATTTGAAAAAAATGTCAGTACAGTCATGTAAAATAATGAAAGTTACGACAAGATCGGAAACCTAAAAATAATTCAAGTAAAAAAAAAAATAAATAAATGTAAGGCGCGATAACATCCGAAGAGATCTAAGGCCGAGCTTCTCTTCCAATTTGCGTCGTGCTCCTCTTGATTTTTCCCTACAAATTGGCCGGACGGGACCTACATGTTTTATGCCGACTCCGAACGGCATCTGCAAGGCAAATGAGTTTTCACTGAGAGCTTTTCATGGCAGAAATACAATCGGAGCGCTTGCCAGACACTGCCGAGGGGCGACCCCGCTTAGAAAAATTTTCTTCTAATTGAAAAATCTTATTTCTAAAATTTTGATGTTGCTTTGCCCGGGAGTTGAACCCAGGGCATACGGTGTGATAGGCGGAGCACGTTACCATCACACCACGGTGGCCGCCCAAGTAATAACAGCAATAAATATGAAGAGAAGAAAGGTCACAAAGAGAGCTCTATAGTATATGAAGCCCTTAAGAAATGTGAAGTAAAAAACAAGGTCAGCTCGTTTTCGATCCTCCAAAATTATATTTCAAAAAAGGAAAGAAAATTTGTAGTGAAATAACTATAGTTAATCAAATTGTTGAGGCGAACATTGACCTAGATCAATTCTTTATCAGGCTTATGAAAGAAGCCGGCAATTTAAAAATAAATAAAATACAGTTGTCATTAGGAGACAAATTGTTTAAGTATACTCGAGTAAACACATTTAAAGAGATTGGTACCAAAGTTCTCAGAAACTGAATTATTGCATTAACTCCGGAGGTTTTGCATGTGACGGAAAATGATAAAATTAAAAAGATTCTTTAAAAATATCACGATGATCCTGTTAATGGTACCCACTCAGGAATCAATCGTACAACTAATAAAATTAGACAAAACTTTTACTGGAAAAATATGAAAAATGATATAAGAAAATATATAAAGAAATGCGTAAATTGTAATAAATATAAAATTAATAAAAATTTAAAAGAACCAATGATTTTGACTGAAATACCAACGAAGGCGTTCGAAATATCACAAATAGATACAATTGGACCATAACCGAGATCATTAAATGGAAATGAATACGCTGGTACTCTGATATGTGATTTGACTTAATACCTAGTTGCAATTCCTATACAAAGCAAACATACAAAAACAGTAGCCACAGCCATATTCGAAAATTTCATCTTAATTTATGGAAGTATGAAAACAATAATAACGGATATGGGATCTGAATATAAAAATAACTTGTTTGAGGAACTATGTAAGCTTTTCAATATTGAGCACAAAACATCAACGAGGTATCACCACCAAACTTTAGGCACTGTTGAACGTAGCCTTAGAACTTTCAATTAATATGTGCGTTCTTACACATCCATTAACAAAGATGATTGGGATGAGTATCTTACATATTTTGCATATTGTTACAATAGAACCCCGTCTACAGTTCATTGTTATTGCCCGTTCGAACTAGTTTTTGTTAAAATACCCAAGACTTACGAATTTTTACAAGAAAATGCGGTAAGCCCATTATACAATTATGAGGCTTACGATAAAGAAATTAAATATAGGTTCCAACTAGCCCAGGGTAGAGCCTTTAAATTAGTAAAAGAAGCTAAAGAAAAACAAAAGATTAGTTATGATAAAAATATACACTATAAGGAAATAAATATAAGAGATTTAGTGTTAGTAAAAAATTAAGCAGGTCATAACTTAGATAGTAGGTACAAAGGGCCATATACAGTAAAAAACATCGATAGTAAAAATAAGTACACTTTAGTCCCGTCTAGAATAGGATATAATGATAAGCAAAAATTTTCCAATTACATAGAAAGTAGCGATATCATAAACAATAAGAAAATAATAATACACAAAAATAGACTTAAATTAATAGAATAAGTAAATTTTCAACTTGTAAACATAAAATACAAAATACAGAATTAACTTATTTGCATTTAACTAAATAAAAATAGAATGCTCATGCATTCGCAAAATGCAAAAGCATTCTGAAAAAAAAGGAGATGTAGGGTAAAGAGCCAACAATTGCAATGCCAAAACATGTAAACCACTTAATGTCCCACCCTGTGACAAAATGAGTCTAAACTTTAATCAACACAAAGCGGCGCATTTACTAATTGTTGACGGTGTGCCTGAAGCAAGTTTAATTGAAGGGGCAAAGCACAACCGATTTTCTCGTGGATTCTTATTTTATTGACCAAATTAAGTCAGTATCCAAAATTTAAGCTTTTTCTACAGAGACGTGTTTGAGAAAATTCGATTTAAATTTTAAAAATTACAAAAAATCAGTACTAACTTTTTTGATATAAGATCCATGGATTCTATTATTTTTACCAATTTTTTTTAATGTGAAAAAATAAAAGTATGTAAATAATTAATTTTTTCTGTAACCATGTGTGCATAAGTAATTCATATTTTATATTCTTTTATTAGAATTATTTAGAAATCTTGAGAAAAAGAAACAATGACTTTAACTACAGGGGAAACATTACATTATTATATGTGCCTTGAATTATACTCTCGCACTGCTTGGAGTAGTCTTCTTCCATATTCTGTATGTTCTTATGGAACCTTGTAATTTTTCCAAATCGTTTTGAAATCAGGGGGAACTGATTCCATAGCATGCTCGCTATAAAATCCAAGACCTTGCTGTGTTCTTTTACAAAACTCAGGAATATGAAAAAAGACAGCATGAACCTTAGGAGTGACAGAAATCGCTAAATCTTTGTAGCTTTTTGCGAATTTTTTTATATCTTCTTCATAAGTTATTTTGAGATGACTGGAAAAATATGAAGTTATTACATTATTGAAGTCGGCAAAGCAGCAAACAAATTTCAAGCATCCCAAAGAACAAGAACTTCGCAAGATATCCACTTTCTTCAAAAGTGTTCGGCACGCGTTTCCTGCAAAGCCGTGTCCACCATGAATAAACTGCTGGCTAACATTACATTTTTTAGCCCATTCAGCAGCATATTTTTCGAACTCCTTGCTCATATGCCTATAAAGTGCGTTGACGACTCCTAACATTAAATGAAGGTAAGCTGGAGAAATAATGTCTATTATTTGTGTATCTTTTTTACTAGAAATAATGGGTACATGCACACAATTTTCATGGTTTTTTGCTTGAACTTTCTTACTACCACTCTACCGCCAAGCAGTATAATTTTTAACACAAGTTTCTACAGTTCTGTATTCTCCGCAAATATTTAGGTGGTCCTTGTGAGCAGAACATCCTGTACACGGTAAAGAACTATAATGGGACGCAATTTCTCTGAGAATGTTAGCTAATTTCAAGTCCGTTGCTATAGTCGCCTCATATCCACCTATTTGTAGTAATGACCACAACATATCTACGTTTTCATAATTTTCTTCAGTAAGAGCGACAATTCAAAGCAAAAACAATTTCATTACGCCAGTATCCTTAAACTTGGATGGAATACCAGTTCCCTTGTACAAAGTTCTTCGTCCTTCATTGGTGAGATTTCTATTCGTCGCTTGGACCGAAAGACAAATTTTCAAAAATCCACCTCCACCATCAATTCCAAATTTCAAATGCGTTTCATTTACACCACTCTTTTCACGAATCACGTCTAAAAGACCATCAATGCTACAACAATACGCTAATTTTTCTGTACTCTTAATCTTCTTATTATTCTCTTTTGTACGAATGACATTGCATACCTTTACCATAAAATAGTTGTCCAATGAGTGTCTCATAGTACGCAGTTTATCTCTCATTTGTGGCTCGAATATTTTTCTATTTCTGGTAGTTCTACGCAACGCTGAGGCTACGCCAACAACAATATTATTTGAAAGGCCAAATTCTGTCCCGATTTTCAAACCACCTTCACTTTTAATAGGTTTTTGTTTATTTTAAGTTTTATTATTGAAAGTTACCCTTAGTGGTCGACCGACCTTTTGAGATAAAGTAATTTCAGCACCACGGTTTTTTTGCACATTATTATTCGAATTCAAAGTAATATTTTTCATCAAATCGACTACTAAATATTCTTGAGATTTTGGAGGTAATGTGGACTGAATGTGTTTCACAATATTGACGTATTTCAGAGGGACACCTGAATTAAGAGATCTTTTCTTTGTGGTTTTTATCCTATTTTTGACGAAATTCTGATGTCCTGGAGCTCTCGCAAGTTCACATAATTTACAAGTGCAAAACTTGTTTTTTTTTTTTACTCTTTGGTAGATCTGGAAATTGAGAGTTATCCGGTAACTTAGTAACAGAAGAAGAATTTCCAATTTTTCTAGCACGATAAACTCCAATTACACAAGCACATAACTTTCGGAAAACGAATGTCTTCAAATTCGAACAATGGAAAAATTTCTCCAGGACCCATTTTCGTTTCTCCCTCAAATTTTCTCATATTCGGTTTTTTCTTCAAACAAAATAAACAAATCCTCTCGAGCGTGGTCTTTTTTTACAGACATTTTTTCACTCCACAATTTCACACAACCTATCACCCTGAAATATTTATGTTTCACGCAAATTCGTCTGTCTGTACTTGTTTACGAAATTATAAATGTATAATTCTCATATACTGAACATAGAAACTTTTTCCAAGAATCGAAATATATAAACAAAGGTATTTATTCTAGAAAATTATTTACGTAGACAAGATCTTACTTATATCAAAAAAGTTAGTACTGATTTTTTGTAATTTTCAAAATTTAAATAGAATTTTCTCAAAAACGGCTGCCTAGAAAAAGCTTAAATTTTGGATTCTGACTTAATTTGGTCCATAAAATAAAAATACACGAGAAAATCGGTTGTGCTTTGACCCTTCAATTAAACTTGCTTCAGGCACACCGTGTGTTGCTGATAGCGCAAGTCTCACGATTTAATATAGATGTGTGTGCACCGCGCGACCAAACCAATTTAGGCAAATTTGCTGATACTGCATTTCCCACAGACGTCACAAATCAACACAAATATGAAGGTACACATTTGTGTCGATTTGTATGTAGATATTTAAGTATGTAAGGTTTAACGTAAATATGTGTTTAAGAATATGTTTAGAATAAGTAGGTATGTAAAGTTTAAAGTAAACATGTATGTAAGAATATGTTTAGAATAATTTAGTATAAATAAGCTATTTAAAATGAACGAAATCGGACTATAACCACGCCCACTTTTTCGATATCGAAAATTTCGAAAACCGAAAAAGTGCGATAATTCATTACCAAAGAAGGAAAAAGCGACGAAACTTGGTAGGTGGGTTGACCTTATGACGCAGAATGGAAAATCGTGAAATTATGGACAATGGGCGTGGCACCGCCCACTTTTAGAAGAAGGAAATTTAAAAGTTTTCCAAGCTGTAATTTGGCAGCCGTTGAGGATATCATGATGAAATTTGGAAGGAACGTTACTCCTATTCCTATATATGTGCCAAATAAAAATTAGCAAAATGGGATGACGAAAACGCCCACTTAAAAAAAAAAAATGTTTAAGTCAAATTTTAACAAAAAATTTAATACCTTTACAGCATATAAGTCAATTGTGTCAACATTTAACTCCAGTTCATGGTTCAAATGGTTCATATGGTTCAAAAAAATACAAAAATAAAAGAAAATTTCAAAATGGGCTTGGCTCCGATATTTTTCATTCAATTTGCCTAGAATACTTTTAATGCCATAAGTGGAACAAAAATTTATCAATCCTTGTAAAATTTGGTACGGGCATAGATTCTATGACGGTAACTATTTTCTATGAAAATGGGCGAAAACGGTTGAAGCCACGCCCAGTTTTTATACACAGCCGGCCGTCTGTCCTTCCGCTCGGCCGTTAACACGATAACTTGAGCAAAAATCGATATATCTTTACTAAACTTAGTTTACGTACTTATCTGAAGTCACTATGTCTTGGTATAAAAAATGGCCTAACCCCGGCTATGGCCACGAACACTTTTTCGATATCGAAAGCTACGAAAAATGAAAAAAATGCCATAATTTTATATCAAATTTGAAAAAAGGAATAAAACATGGTTGGATTGGTTTATTGACGCAAAATATAACTTTAGAAAAATCTTTGTAAAATTGGTGTGACACCTACCACATTAAGTAGAATAAAATGAAAAAGTTCTGCAGGGCGAAATCAAAAGCCTTTGAAATATTGTCATGAATACTGTTTGTGGTATTATATATATAAATAAATTAGCGGTACCCGACAGATGATGTTCTGGGTCACCTTGGTCCACATGTTGGTAGATATCTCGAAAACGCCTTCACATATACAACTAAGGGCCACTCCGTTCTAAAACCCTCAATGATACTTTTAATTTGATATCCATATCGTACAAATATATTATAGAGTCACACCTGGTCCACCTTTATGGCGATATCTCGAAAAGGCGTCCACCTACAGAACTAAGGAACACTCCCTTTTAAAATACTTATTAACAAATTTCATTTGATACCCATGTTGTACAAACACATTCTAAAGTCACCCCTGGTCCACCTTTATGGCGACAAACAAATTCTAGAGTCACCACTGGTCCATCTTTATGGCGATATCTCGAAAAGGCGTCCACCTATAGAACTAAAGCCCACTCCCTTTTAAAATACTCATTAACACCTTTCATTTGATTTCCATATCGTACAAACACATTATAGAGTCACCCCTGGTCCACCTTTAGGGCGGTAACTTGAAAAAAAGGAGTCCACCTAAAGAACTAAGGATCACTCCTTTTTAAAATACTCATTACCACTTTTGATTTGATACCCATATCGTACAAACACATTCTAGAGTCACCCCCAGTCCACCTTTATGACGATATATCGAAAAGCCAACCACCTATAGAACTAAGGCCCACTCCCTTTTAAATAATCATTAACACATTTCATTTAATACCATATCGTATAAACGCATTCTAGAGTCACCCCGGTCCACCTTTATGGCGATACCTCGAAAAGGTGTCCACCAATAGAACTAAGGATCACTCCCTTTTAAAATACTCATTACCACCTTTCACTTGATACCCATATCGTACAAACACATTCTATAATCACCCCTGGTCCACCTTTATGGCGATATCCCGAAATGGCTCCCACCTATATAACTATGGCCCACTCCCTTTTAAAATACCCTTTAATACCTTCCATTTGATACTCATGTCATACAAACACATTCCAGGGTTACCCTAGGTTTTCCTACATGGTGATTTTGCCTTATTTTGTCTCCGAAGCTCTCAGCTGAGTATGTAATGTTCGGTTACAACCGAACTTAGCCTTCCTTAATTTTTCTCTATAATGACTTACACACTTGTGTGTTATCACCCAATAAACCAACATGTTTTAATAGTTCGTTGTTTTGTAACCACACACAAATTTCCAAACAAATTCTTAAAAGTGTGTATGTAGTTTTCAAAAATGTAATTTTGGCTAAAAAACTGGTAAAATGTTAAAAATCGGTTGAAAACTACATAAGTTACAGTCATATTAGTCTACGGCAGGGTGATTTTGAACTTAGACAACAGCCAGAAAGAAACATCATCAAAGGGTATAATTCCGGAATGGTTGGCGTCTATCTCTTCGACCAGCAAAGAGCAGCTTACCGAATTAGGTCAAGGAAATGGTATTGAGCCATTTTCAGATTTTGCCTAAATGGTGAAATTGTAAACTTATGGATGTTTTTTCGTGAATCACATCCACAATTAACTTTTCTCGGATTCATAAGACGTTTCACAAGAGGTGTAGTTTCAAAACCAATAGAACTTCATCCAGTTTCAGCACGAAAGAGGAAACGAGAAAACGAGACTATGTACGAAGGAGTAAAGCACTACGTGAATTTCTCAAAAACTCAGCGTCGATGAAAAACTGTGGCAAGTGTAAAAAATGTATATGCATGAAGTGCAATTGTGGATTGCATCCAGATAACTGTTTTTACAAATAGCATGCCAACTGACTATGCAAATTCTAAGAAATCTAAAATGCATCAATACTTAGTGCTTCATTCTCTATTACGAACGTTCGTTTCGCCTCAGAGACGAATCGCTAGTGAATTTGTACTATGCTAAACGATGGAAACAAATCAATTGACAATTGATTTCGCCTTTATGTGTGACGAAAAGTAGGAAACGTAAAGGCCGAACGAAAATGATATAGAATACCATTGTTAGCCGAAATCTTTTGGAGACGAATCGTTCGTATGAGCTATCGTTCGGAATACAGAATGAGGCCCTTAATATAATTATAAATAAAATGTCGATTTGTTCAAAACCCATGCATATGATTTTATTTTATTTTCATAGAATCTGCCCTCCGTATACGTTTATGTGTGATATATCATACGCTCCACCACGCCCACATCTTTTGAGATATTTTTTTGAAAAACTAAAGTTAGCCGTTGAATATCAATAAAAATATTTGCTGAAAACTTCAATCACCTATCTCAAATGGTTTTATGTGTGAGCACTAATGGGTTAAGGTTCAGTTTGTCTTATATATGACTATAAATAGAAATCTGATGCGTCCAACGCTTTTATTTAATTGTTTGATCAACGCCATAGATTGATGAGGAGTGTGATGACTAGTACCTAGGACCTATCTAATTATTTTCTAGCTTTTAGTATTATTATTACTTCATTGAATTATTATTTTCAATAAAACTGTTTAGCTTAAAGTTTTTTTAAATTATTTTATTTTCAAGTTTTTAATCTTTATTTAATTGCTTATTATTTCTCATTCTATTTAGTTCATTTAGTGAGTCATTATTACAAGGACTCTTTCGTGACAATTTGTTACAACTGAAGTCCTCAATACATAATCCTTCCAAAGACTTTACTCGACTCTGCGCCACATATGCTTGTCCCTCTTCGAACTCCAAAATATTTTGATGTCACTTCTACCGGACTGTATGTAATATTGTTTCCACATAAGATCCAAATCGGACATCATAGGTCGCTTTCTATTCATGTATGTATTGCAACGAATTTAGGGATATTCCGCTTATTCCAAACTTTCTGCTAACATTCGAATCGCCAAATTGTTGAATAAATAACTCCAATATTCAATAATGTAAAATGGTCTTTATTAGACTACTTTGAGTGTACTTCACAATAACTCTTACTTCACAACTAATTGCGTGTTTAAATCAAACTGCTTCCTTACTACCCAGCTTGTGCTGCTTTTATAGTCTCTGTTGCCTTGTCCTCATATTTCTCCAAATGTCTTGATTTTTCTCCTTCTAGGATCTACTACTTGGTTACCAGCTATATGCATGTGTATTTATAGTTTATAGCCTCTCGCATAGCCATATGCATGTGTATATGTGGGTACTACTTAGGCTGATGATTATATGTGTTTGCCGGTATCTTTTCGTTGCCTCGTATGTACATATGTGTATAAATTATGATTGATTTGTCTATACCAACAGTGGTAGCTTGCATTATTGTTGTTGTGGCTTTATTTAATAACCGCTTAGTGACGTGAGTATAACTTAGTGATACTAATATTCGTCATACTGTCGTCCACCTAAGTCTGGTCGTCCCGATCAGAAAAATCTCTCGATCTAACCGCTGATAGCCTCTCCAAAGGAACCACCCTTCTATTTCGTGGTTTCCCAATGGTTTGTATGCGGTAGGTGGTATTTCTGATCCTCTTCAAAACTTTGTATGGACCTTTCCAACTGCACCAAACTTTGGTTGGAACACCTTTCCGGTTATATAGCAGTACCAAATCTCCCACCAGGAAACCTTCCGAATTATTGTTCTTGTCGTATCTGTGTTTCATCCTACTACTCATTATCCGGGACCGTTCCCTCACTCTCTGTTATTTGGCCAATGAACTACTTTGCAGAACTTGATCTTGACGGATTGACTTGGCATCATCAGTATCGTCTCGACGTTTCACAACAGTAGTGCGCCGTGGCTTGAAACTACCCTTGCATTCTTTCTGGAAAATTCTTTCCATCCTTTTAGTGCGTTCATTTGGGTTTGTCAATGCCAGTGTTTCTCTCGCAGGTATCTTTGATTTTGCTTTGTTTGGCCCATTCGCCTTATCAACCTTTGCCCGATCTACTGCCTTTGACTTTGGTGGTCTTTGTCGAATTGCCTCCACCAGCACTCGCTTACTGCTGAACCCTTTCTTCAAACTGAAGTTGAGTGGTACATCTTGGTTCTTATAGCGCATATTCCTTCTTTGCATGTCGATCCTGATGTCATGGTCAACTAAGAAGTCCACTCCCAATATGCCTTCATCAACGATCTCTACCACAACGAATTTGTGTAAAACCGCGACCTTTCCAATTAAGACCGCACATACCACCTCTCCTTGGACTTGGTTATACTTGCCAGTGACCGTAAACACTCTTGCTTCAGGTAACGGTTTTACTCTCCAGTTGACCAAGTCAGATCGGATTAAGGAATGAGATTCCCCCGTATCATCTCAGTACATGCTCTTTGCCGTCCACGTTTCCTCTAACGGTAAGACTGCTCGATTTTCTTCCGATTTGTAATACAGATATCACAGGACATTCAATAGTTGGGGCAAGTTCTCGACCTTTAAATCTGACTCGCTCTTGATCAGCTCCTCCAGCTTTGCACTGAAGACCACCCATGCTGTTGGAACCACTAGGGTCAAGACCGCAATGACGTGCAATGTGACCTGACTTCCCGCATTTGAAGTATTTGATTACTCTATTACTCCGCTTTTGCGATCCTTTGAGCGCCTCCAATTTTGTGTTCACTCAGTCTAGCCTTTCTACTTCCACACGGCGTGCTTTGAAAACTGGCTTACACAGAAGCGATGCTGTTTCCTGAGTCAGCGCATAGGATACTGTTTCAGCAAATGTTGGCTTTGGATTTGCGTATGTCGCTCGCTTTGTTTCAATGTCCCGTATTCCATTAATAAAGCTCTGGATTTTACCCTTTCGGTGTATTCCACGGTTGCGTCTGCATTTGCGAGATGAGCCAATCTTTCAACATCCGACGCAAATTCCTGCAAAGTCTCATTCGCCTTTTGGTAACGGTTTTGCAACTCAATTTGGTACATTTATTTCCTGTGCTCACTTCCGTCACGTATCCCGACAGCGGCCACCAATGCTCCATAACTGTTCCGCTCGTACTCTGGAAAAGTCTATAAGATTTCAGCTGCAGTCCATTCCAATGCCACGAAAAGTGCAGCAACTTTATCTTCCGCATTCGAGTTGTTCCCTGCTAACATCTTCTCTAATTGAAGCTGAAATACCTGAAAAGAAACAGAACCGTCAAAGGATGGCGCTCTTATCTTTGGATTACTCGCTGAAACTGCTGGGCACTTTATCTGTAACTGCTCCATACGAGCTTTATCTGTAACTGCTCCATAATCGAATTCTGCCTGAAACTGAGACATTTTTGCATCCTGCGCTTCCAGTTTTGATGATAGCCTTGCTCCATGTGCTTTTAACTGCGAAGAAATTTGTGCCACCTGCAATGATAAGCCCTCCTCTTGTGTTTCCAAATTGAATGCCAAATATGTCTTCTATTCCTTCAGTTGAGATGATATTTGCAACATTTCTGAAATACGTGCCTCCTGTGCTTCCATCTTGGATGTTATACGTGTCTCCTGTGATTACAGTTGAGATGCCATTGTCAACGTTTGTGCAGATATTGCAGCCAATATCATATTGAAGTCTGTGCTCGTAACTGTCTGCGACGTTTCGTTTTTCTCCTCCAATTTTTTCTCTCATCTTCATCAAGATGAAATACATACTCTGCCACGTTAATTCCTCCTGTTTCCATTGCTTCTCGTATTCGTGCCTGAAGTTCGAGTTTATTGCCAGTTGTATTCAATCCACGGCTCTCCAACTCCTTCTTCAGTTGCTGGATCTTCAATTCACTCCACTTTGCCATGTCCTTCTTTTACTCTGTAACTCTGGAATTTATTCAACAATTCCTCTTCTGATACCAATTCTAACGAATTTGGGGAGATTCCGCTTACTCCAAACCTTCTGCTAGCGTTCGAATCGCTAAATTGTTGAATAAATAACTCGAATATTCAATAATGCAAAATGGTCTTTATTAGACTACTTTGAGTGTACTTCAAGATAACTCTTACTTCACAACTAATTGCGTGTTTAAATCAAACTGCTTCCTTACTACTCAGCTTGTGCTCATATTTGTCCTCATATTTCTCCAAATGTCTAGACGATTCTCCTTATAGAACCTACTACTTGGATACCAGCTATACGCATGTGTATTTGTAGTTTATAGCCTCTCGCACAGCCGTATGCGTGTGTATATGTGAGTACCACATGTGTTTGCGAGTATCTCTTCGCTGCCTGGTAAGTACATATGTGTGTAAATGATGATTGATTTGTTTACGTACCAACAGTGGCAGCTTGCTTTATTGTTGTTGTGCATTTATTTAATAACCGCTTAGTGATGTGAGTATCATCTAGTGACACTAATATTCGTCACAGTATTGTGTGTTCCAAATATGGACCAAATCGGACCACAAATACGTTTTTTTTAACATCTCGATCCTTGCACCTAGCGGCGATTTTTTTTCATAGGTCGCTTTCTATACATATATGTGTAAGCTTTGTATATTACTCTGTTTATTTAAGTTGTGTATATGCGAACGCACCTTATGTAAAGCAACACGATGATACGAAGAAGTGGGAAGAGAAAGGAAGAGGAAGGTACTAGAAGAAGACAATGAGAAGAAAACAATTTCTGAGCATATCAAAGAAAGCTGAGCACACTGTGAATTTTGTAAGTTATAATAAAATCTTCTATTTTAATTTAACATTGAAGTTATTATACTATTAAATAAAATTAATTAATCAATTGAAGTTGTGAATACTTTGTCGATCAAAATACTTAGTACTGGAAGTAAAAAACCTTAATTGTTGATTCTTCTGTTTTAGGTTACTTGATCACATGTGAATTGTGTAAATTTTAATAAAAACTTCTGTTTTAGATGAATACAATTGTTTGATTACTCCTAACATTTCGACGCATATTATAAATCAACAATTTTCTGAGTTTTGGATAAGTAGATAATGGCAAGATTACAGCTTGAAATTGAATTGGTAGCAGATGAGGATCAAAAGAGTAACACCGTCGCCATTAAATCTCTTACTACTGAAGATGGAAAGAAATATAAGTTACCTCTAAATTATCAAGCAGTTAAAAACCACCTCCAACTAACAAAGCTACCAGAATTTCTAAAGGTAAAGAAGACTCTACAAAAACGGGGTCAGTTTAGAAATGTTTGGGTGTCTATGCCACATGAAGTTCTAGCTTTATATGTCGATGGGAGTGGGAATATGATGTTTAACGATTATCTGCTAGAAGAAATTACGCAAAGTACACCAAGTCCAGAAAAATTACAACAAACAACAGCAGATGAAAACTTAATTAGCATTTTAATGAAAATAAGTGAAAACGACACCAACAAAGAGAAGAATAGGAATTTAAACAAGCTGTTTGAGAAAGTGGTTCTAACAAAATTTGATTGTAAAACAACAAACGCAAATCAATGGTTGCAGACCTTTGAAAATGAATGTGGTAGATTAGAATTAACACTTGATACAGAAAAAATTGGCATCCTAAGATTACTTTTAAATGACTCTGAAAAAATTGGTATGAATCAATGCGAATAAAACATGGCCTAGACTCTGGATGGCAAATTTGGAAAGACAATTTCATAAAAACATTTGCTAGTAAAAATTGGTCTTCAATCATTTATGCATTAACCTACAAATATTTGAATGGTTCTCTGCTCGACTTTGCATTAAAAAAAGAACGTTTATTAATACAATATAATAAAAATATAGATACCAGAACATTGACTGATTTGATTGTTGCAGGATTACCAATATTCATTATTAACAAATTAGATAGACAAGAGCTAGAAAATACTACAATTCTGTTTAATGAACTAAGAATGCATGAAAATCTGATTAAAAATCTTTCAAAAGGACCTAATACTCCCAAAAAAAACATAAAACCAGGCACAAACTCAAATAATAAACAACCATGTCAAACTTGATTCAAAAAACTAAAGAAAAACAGGTTCCACTCCGAAGATTCATGCTGGTTCAAAGATGATGACAAAAACGTTAGTACAAAACACTCTACAAACTTAGTTTTGGAAATAGATGAGATGGAGAACCCAAAAAACTAGAAGTTCCCCCCTCATTGAAGTAAAGGTTGTGTTGAATAATAAATTAGAGTGCACAGGCATTTATGACCCAGGCTCAAACATCACCCTTATAAATTCTAACCTAATAAATGTCAATAATATAATTAAAAATGATATTGAAAGTAAATTCAAGACGATTGGAGATGGGGGAAGAACTAAAGGGCTAATAAAGCTAGATGGAGAGATATTAAATATAAAGAAAAAAATACATGCTTTTAAATGTAGTGATTGAACTTTAAATTATGATCTACTCTTGGGATTAGACACAATAAAGGAGTTTGGGTTGACCCATGATAGGAATCTAAATATCCAACTTCAAGAAAGTGCTAACCCAAAATTAATTGAAAGTAATATTCCAATAGAAACAAACAATGAATTTGAAATAAATTTCAATGAAGGAATAAATATAGATAACTTCGATATAGACATTGAGCATTTAAAAGATGACCAAAGAAAAGAAATTTATGCTTTACTAAATACTTATAAAAATATTTTTGCGAAAGACAAATATGATGTAGGTCAAGTAAAAAATTATGAAGCATTTATAGACCTTGAAATAGAAAAATACTGCTCAAAAAGACCATACAGGTGCTCATTAGATGACAAAATGGAGATAGAAAAACAAATTCGGCAGCTACGAAGTCATAAATTAATTGAAGAATCTTACAGCCCATTCGCAGCGCCAGTGACGTTGGCATATAAACGCGATGAAGGGAAAAAGACAAGATTATAATTCCACCGTCACAGCCGTTTCCTTTAATAGAAGACCTAATGGTAAAGACAATAAATTGTAAATATTTCACAACTCTTGACATCAATTCGGCGTTTTGGTCTATACCACTAAGAGTTATACTAGGTTCAATCACACACCAAATTGGCAATTTATACTATTTGGGCAATTTATTACGCAATTTGTCATATAATAAATTGTAATAATAAATTGCCAATTTAAAAAAAATTGCGTAATAAATTGTTTCAAACTGCAAATGCAACATTGTAAAGTGTGTTTATTGAGTATATTTAAACGTCAGCTACGCACGGCTGAACTATATGGTTGGCTCATCTCATCAGCTGATTTTATGTCTTTCATTTCACTGGAGTAGGGATTGTCAAAAGAAGATGGCAAACTCAAAATGAAACCAAAACATTGAACACATTTTCTTACAACACACAAAAATTTCAAAGTTTTATGTTTTCATTCCATTTCATTCGCCTAATACCAACACGCACATTTTGACAGTCTGAACAAAGGTATGTTCTTGCTGTAGAGATGAGCCAACCAGCTATCAAATTACTATTGTGTAAGCTAAATCGAGTTGTATGAACAGCACTCAATTCAAATAGAAATTTCCTCAATTTATTTTTCTGTTTGAACATAGTATTAGTGATAGGAGAAAGACTGGTTTTGTTACACAGGAGGGTCATTACCAGTGGACATGTCTGCCCTTCGGATTAAAGACATCCCCAGCAATTTTCCAAAGGATCTTATCGAACATAATACGAAAACATAACCTATCAAATTTTGTAATTAATTACATCGATGACATTATGATCTTTTCAAAAACTTTCGATGAACATATAGTACATTTATCCCGACTATTAGATGCTATAGTCGAAGAAGGATTTCGTTTGAAACTAACAAATTGTAAATTTGCGGCACGAGCTGTACGATACTTAGGACATTTAATAAAGGAAAATACAATAACACCTCTGAAAGACAACCTTAAGTCTATAGCGGATTTTCCAGCACCACAATGTAAAAAGCAAATCAGACAATTTCTAGGTAAAGTAAATTTTTATAATAAGTATATTCCGAATGCAACAATGATCTTGGAACCCCTACATAATTTACTTAGAAAGAATGTTAAGTACTATTGGTCAGTTGACTGTGAAAAAGCCTTTCTAACGATAAAAAACCATTTATGTTCATCACCAATTCTGGCTATTTTTGATAATAAAGCTCCAACTTTCATATTCACGGATGCAAGCATCAAAGGAATAGGTGCGATTGTGAAGCAAACGCAAAAAGATGGCGAAATGAAACCAGTAGCATATTTTTCCAAAAAACTGAATGAATCCCAAAAAAAGAAAAAGAATTTTTAGAATGTTTAGTCATAAAAGAAAGTTTGAAATTTTTGCAACATTGGTTAATAGGAACTTCATTTACCATCTACACAGATCACAAGCCTTTGGAAAATTTGAATATTAACAAGTAAGGAAGGCTAAGTTCGGGTGTAACCGAACATTACATACTCAGTTGAGAGATATGGAGACAAAATAAGGAAAATCACCATGTAGGAAAATGAACCTAGGGTAACCCTGGAATGTGGTTGAATGACATGTGTATCAAATGGAAGGTATTAAAGAGTATTTTAAGAGAGAGTAGGCCATAGTTCTATGGATGGACGCCATTTAGGGATATCGCCATAAAGGTGGACCAGGGCTGACTCTAGAATGTGTTTGTACGATATGGGTATCAAATGAAAGGTGATAATGAGTATTTTAAAAGGGAATGGGCTTTAGTTTTATAGGTGAACGCCTTTTCGAGAAATCGCCATAAAGGTGGACCAAGGGTGACTCTAGAATGTTTGTACGATATGGGTATAAAACGAAAGGTGTTACTGAGCATTTTAAGAGGGAGTGAGCATTAGGTCTATAGGTGCACGCCTTTTCGAAATGTCGCCATTAGGGTGGGCCAGGGGTGACTCTAGAATGTGTTTGTATGATATGGGTATCAAATGAAAGCTGTTAATGAGTATTTTGAAATGCAGTGATCCTTAGTTCCATAGGTGGACGCCGTTTCGAGATATCGCCATAAAGGTGGACCAGGGGTGTCTCTAGTTGTACGATATGGGCATCAAATGAAAGGTGTTACTGAGCATTTTAAGAGGGAGTGGGCATTAGGTCTATAGGTGCACGCCTTTTCGAAATGTCGCCATTAGGGTGGGCCAGGGGTGACTCTAGAATGTGTTTGTATGATATGGGTATCAAATGAAAGATGGTAATGAGTATTTTAAAAGGGAGTAATCCTTAGTTCTATAGGTGGACGCCTTTTCGAGATATCGCCATAAAGGTGGACCAAGGGTGACTCTAGAATGTTTGTACGATATGGGTATCAAACGAAAGGTGCTACTGAGCATTTTAAGAGGAAGTGGGCATGAGGTCTATAGGTGGACGCCTTTTCGAGGTATCGTCATTAGGGTGGGCCAGGGGTGACTCTAGAATGTGTTTGTACGATATGGGTATCAAACGAAAGGTGTTACTGATCATTTTAAGAGGGAGTGGGCATTAGGTCTATAGGTGGACGCCTTTTCGAGATATCGCCATTAGGGTGGGCCAGGGGTGACTCTAGAATGTTTGTACGATATGGGTATCAAACGAAAGGTGTTACTGAGCATTTTAAGAGGGAGTGGGCATTAGGTCTATAGGTGGACGCCTTTTCGAGATATCGCCATTAGGGTCGGCCAGGGGTGACTCTAGAATGTTTTTGTACGATATGGGTATCAAATGAAAGGTGGTAATGAGTATTTTAAAAGGGAGTAATCCTTAGTTCTATAGGTGGACGCCTTTTCGAGATATCGCCATAAAGGTGGACCAAGGGTGACTCTAGAATGTTTGTACGATATGGATATCAAACGAAAGGTGTTACTGAGCATTTTAAGAGGGAGTGGGCATTAGGTCTATAGGTGGACGCCTTTTCGAGATATCGCCATTAGGGTGGGCCAGGGGTGACTCTAGAATGTTTGTACGATATGGGTATCAAACGAAAGGTGTTACTGAGCATTTTAAGAGGGAATGGGCATTAGGTCTATAGGTGGACGCCTTTTCGAGATATCGCCATCAGGGTGGGCCAGGGTGACTCTAGAATGTGTTTGTACGATATGCGTATCAAATGAAAGGTGGTAATGAGTATTTTAAAAGGGAGTAATCCTTAGTTCTATAGGTGGACGCCTTTTCGAGATATCGCCATAAAGGTGGACCAAGGGTGACTCTAGAATGTTTGTACGATATGGGTATCAAACGAAAGGTGTTACTGAGCATTTTAAGAGGGAGTGGGCATTAGGTCTATATGTGGACGCCTTTTCGAGATATCGCCATTAGGGTGGGCCAGGGGTGACTCTAGAATGTTTGTACGATATGGGTATCAAACGAAAGGTGTTACTGAGCATTTTAAGAGGGAGTGGGCATTAGGTCTATAGGTGGACGCCTTTTCGAGATATCGCCATTAGGGTGGGCCAGGGGTGACTCTAGAATGTTTGTACGATATGGGTATCAAACGAAAGGTGTTACTGAGCATTTTAAGAGGGAGTGGACATTAGGTATATAGGTGGTCGCCTTTTCGAGATATCGCCATTAGGGTTGGCCAGGGGTGACTCTAGAATGTGTTTGTACGATATGGATATCAAATTAAAAGTATTAATGAGGGTTTTAGAAGCGAGTGGCCCTTAGATGTATATGTGAAGGCGTTCTCGCGATATCGACCAAAATGTGGACCAGGTGATCCAGAAAATCATCTGTCGGGTACTGCTAATTTATTTATATATGCAATACCACTAACAGTATTCCTGCCAAGATTCCAAGGGCTGTTGATTTCGCCTTGTAGAACTTTTTCATTTTCTTCTACTTAATATGGTAGGTGTCACACCCATTTTACAAAGTTTTTTCCAAAGTTATATTTTGCGTCAATAAACCAATCCAGTTACCATGTTTCATCCCTTTTTTCGTAGTTGGTATATAATTATGGCATTTTTTTCATTTTTCGTAATTTTCGATATCGATAAAGTGGGCGTGGTTATGGTCGGATTTCGGCCATTTTTTATACCAAGATAAATTGAGTTCAGATAAGTACGTGGGCTAAGTTTAGTAAAGATATATCAGTTTTTGCTCAAGTTATTGTGTTAACGGCCGAGCGGAAGGACAGACGGTGGACTGTGTATAAAAACTGGGCGTGGCTTCCACCGATTTCGCCCATTTTCACAGAGAACAGTTACCGTCACATAGTCTATGCACCTACCAAATTTGAGAAGGATTGGTAAATTTTTGTTCGACTTATGGCATTAAAAGTATTCTAGACAAACTAAATGAAAATGGGCGGAGCCACGCCCATTTTGAAATTTTCTTTTATTTTTGGATTTTGTTGCATCATATCATTACTGGAGTTGAATTTTGACTTAATTTACTTATATACAGTAAAGATATTAACTTTTTTGTTAAAATTTGAATTTAAAAAAAATTTTTTTTTAAAAGTGGGCGTGTTCTTCATCCAATTTTGCTAATTTTTATTTAGCACATATATAGTAATAGTAGTAACGTTCCTGCCAAATTTCATCATGATATCTTCAACGACTGCCAAATTACAGCTTGCAAAACTTTTAAATTACCTTCTTGTAAAAGTGGGCGGTGCCACGCCCATTGTCCAAAATCTTACTAGTTTTCTATTCTGCGTCATAACGTCAACCCATCTACCAAGTTTCATCGCTTTAACCGCCTTTGGCAATGAATTATCGCATTTTTTCGGTTTTTCGAAATTTTCGATATCGAAAAAGTGGTTATAGTCCGATATCGTTCATTTTAAATAGCGATCTGAGATGAGTGCTCAGGAACCTACATACCAAATTTCATCAAGATACCTCAAAATTTACTCAAGTTATCGTGTTAACGGACGGACGGACATGGCTCAATCAAATTTTTTTTCGATCCTGATTATTTTGATATATGGAAGTCTATATCTATCTCGATTCCTTTATATATGTACAACCAACCGTTATCCAATCAAACTTAATATACTCTGTGAGCTCTGCTCAACTGAGTATAAAAATAGAACAGATGATGACCTAGGAGACATGACATATTACTTATCACAGTACAATTTTAAGATAAAATACAATCCAGGTAGGAATAATACCGAAGCTGATTGTTTAAGCAGAAACCCCGTTTATGAAAGTAATGAAAATTAGGAGGATAAATTGAGAATAATGAATATTATCACCATAGAAGATTAATGAGTGATCAAAAACAAAATTCTCAATTAAAAAATCTGAAAAATACTATTATGGAAAACGGCATTTGTTATAAAAAGAACGAAAAGAAAAACGAAATTATCCTTTCGGAAAACTTTAGTAAAAAATTAATAAAATTGGTACATGAACAATTTTGCCACATTGGGAAATCGAAATATTACTTTCAGATCAATACCCGGCACTAAAATCGAGAGAGTTTAAAAATTATTTAAAAGAAAACTCAATTGAAGTAATTTTCACAGCAGTGGACGCACCTTTTTCGAATGGTTTAAACGAAAGGTTGAACCAAACTCTGGTCAACAGAATCAGATGTGCAATAAACAGTACAGATAAGAAAACTGCCTGGGCGCCAATAGCAAAAGACTGTATAAAAACATATAATATGACTAATCACACAATAACAGGATATTCACCAATGTATTTATTAAGTGGGGAGCCCACCGACTTGCTGCTTGTGAGTTTGACAATGCGAGCTGAACCTGGGAAGCTTGAAGAAGATCGACAAATAGCTTTCCTTAGATCAAAAATGTCCCACAATCTAAATAAAGCAATTTTTGACAAAAATCGAATAAATTATAAATTTGAAAAAGGTGATATGGTTTACGTTATGGCCAGTAATAAACTAAACAGATCGAAAATGGATGAAATTAGGATTGGTCCTTTTAAAATAGTAGACATGATTTCAGACTCCATCTGCAGAATAGATACTGGACGAGGAAAAGCATCTTTGGGCCTATACCACATAACAAAGCTAATTCCGATTTCTAACTAAGCAAATTAATACCAATTAATTTGCTTGCCCCAAAGGGAGATGCAAGCTTTGTATAATACTCTGTTTATTTAAGTTGTGTATATGCGAACGCACCTTATGTAAAGCAACACGATGATACGAAGAAGTGGGAAGAGAAAGGAAGAGAAAGGTACTAGAAGAAGACAATGAGAAGAAGACAATTTCTGAGCATATCAAAGAAAGCTGAGCACACTGTGAATTTTGTAAATTATAATAAAATCTTCTATTTTAATTTAACATTGAAGTTATTATACTATTGAATAAAATTAATTAATCAATTGAAGTTGTGAATACTTTGTCGATCAAAATACTTAGTACTGGAAGTAAAAAACCTTAATTGTTGATTCCTCTGTTTTAGGTTAGTTGATCACATGTGAATTGTGTAAATTTTAATAAAAACTTCTGTTTTAGATGAATACAATTGTTTGATTACTCCTAACATTTCGACGCATATTATATATGTATTATGTGTTCCAAATATGAACCAAATCGGACCACAAATACGATTTTTTGAAATATTTCGATCCATGGGCCACCTATCGGAGTTTTTTGTTTAAATTAAATTTCAATTACAAAATTCGTGCCGGCCAGCCAGCCAGCCAGCCTGTCAAGCCAAGCTAAATAAAACCGTCTAAAAATATCTTGGTGGTACACAAAAGTTTACACAGGACGTTAAAATTCACTTGGTGATAAACAAATTTCTTGGTGGTACACAAATTAAATACAATACGCAGTCACTTGGACATGCACTAATTCAAAATAAATCCGCTACACTCATTACCAGCAACAGGAACAAACACCAGCAACAAAAGCTGAAACTTCCACTTGAAATTCAAGCAGCTGCTTATTAAATTGTATATTTTTTAACACTTTTTTTATTGTTTTTGATTTATGGGTTAACCGCGAAAAGTGAAAACTATTATTATATGTGCTATCAAGGGCCACATTTTCTCGCGTACGACCACGGCAAGGCGATCTTGGCAAGGAGCAACAAGGAATAACTCAACAAATTTTTTGCGATTACGTTATGTTGTTGTTAAATATTTCCCTTATAAAGTAAAAATGTTATTGAAAGAGTAGGCCGTGTTTTTGCTTTGCACTCGAGTTTTTCACTTTTCGCTATATTTTACGCGCAAAAAATTACCGCTTGTTTCCTAATTCGCTGTTAATTTAGTCCAATTCTGCTAACCATGTCGTTGACACAACGGAGGAGTCTAGTACTTAAAAAATTCATCTTCTACAACGCCACTGGCAACTACAAATAACATGCAAGGGAAAATGGATGAGTGCTAATTATTGAAGAGCTCAATGCAATTATAAAAAAATCAGAGGAAAGAGTAATGCAAGGCATCGGCGAGTCAAAAGGTGAGATAACTAACTGGAAGCTATCAGTGAGCTAGAAGCAAGATTAACTGCAGCTCTCCACTCTTTCTCCAATATCAATACCATGCGTAGTAACTATCAGAGCTACAAAATAGCGCAATTGTTGTTGTAGCAGTGTTGTCATTGACGTCGTTATCAGTGGTATTTTCCAAACTACTGATGAGTGTTTGGCGAGATCTTTGGTAAGCTATACAGAGTAACGCAACATTTAGAATGCGCGATTTAGAAGCGGTAACGGAAAAGTGTAAAAGCGCGCCAATTATAGTCAAGCTGTTCTCTCCCAACGGCCAACCCCATCTCTTAAAGGAAATTGTTGCACTATATAAACTCGCCGATGGTTACGTGCCAGGCTATGAAAATATTCACTTACATGAGAGCTTGCATAAGATGGCACGCGAAGTAGTGTATTTTTCATCTGAACCTCGATGAAAAAAATTGCTAACTTCAGCGTTCCCTACCAGAGGCAAGGTATATGTAGCGACTTTCATTCTACATTTGCGCATGTGATGTCAGCCTAATGATCTAATTCAATATAATACCTCAACAGCTGATTGAATTCGCCGTGCCCTTGACACTGAAAATCAAAATCACTGTTCGGTACCTCAACTACATCCTCTCGCTCTCTATTTGGCGAACCATCATCGGAGACGGATATATTTTCTAAGTAGCTACTCATTCCCCAGCTAAACGCAAATAAGTTTTTGTGTAATATAACGTAGCTGTGATAGTTTTGTAATTAAATAAATATAATTAAACGCATCAAATTAATACTTGATTTAGCATCCGAAAACTTGGAGGTAAGTTACAGAAACGCTTCCGCTACATTGGTGACCTAGACAAAGAATTATTTCGCAAGCAGTTAATTTGCGACTTACGGCCCGATTCTAGTGTGGTAACAACATTCTTCACCACGGTAAAGAAATCATGCGGCAACTTTTACACCCTTCTGATATTCTACCCGCGAAAGAGGCCAGATAATTTTTTACCCACAAAAGTAGGTGGTTACATCGAAATAACCACACAACAGCTGTTGTTTAGAAAAAAGCAAAACTGAAAAATAAAGAATTGTAAGCTCAAATGAATAAAGATAATAGTAAACAAGTAAGGACGGGACCTTTCATGAATGAGGCTGAACAATAATCTTTTCCCGTTTGTAATCTCCAAATAATCGGATGTATAAGATAAGAAATATATAGTGAAAAGATCTACATACCTAAACGATTTTAAAGATAAATATAAAATAAAAATGGCAAAAAACCCCTTATCTGAACGATGGGTATGGGATATATATTATATATAACTCCGATCGAAATGATTTTTACAGGAAATCTTCTATGATTTATTAGCATATATCACCAAGTTTCACGTTTTTATATTCGAAACTGAGGGAAAAATGGCCAAAAATCTTCCTATCTGAATGATCGGTTGTATGGGATAGATATATACTATATACATATAGCTCCGACCAAAGTGATTTTTTCAGGAAATCTTCTATGATACATTAGAATAAATATCACCAAAATTTAACGTTTTTATATTGGATTAAGGGAGAAATTGCCAAAAATCTTTCTATCTGAACGATAGGTTGTATGGGATATATACTATATATAGCTCCGATCAAAGTGATTTTTTCAGAAAATCTTCTATGATATATTAAAATATACATCACCAAGTTTCACGTTTATACTTTCTAAATTAAGGGAGAAATTGCCAAAAATCTTTTCATCTGAACGATCGGTTGTATGGGATATATCCGATCGAAATGATTTTTTCATGAAATCTCCTATGATATATTAGAATAAATATCACCAAGTTTAACGTTTTTATATTGGAAATTAAGGGAGAAATTTCCAAAAATCTTTCTATCTGAACGATCGGTTGTATGGGATATATACTATATATAGCTCCGATCAAATGATTTTTTTTGCATATCTTCTAAGATATATTAGAATATATGTTTCACGTTTATACTTTCTAAATTGCGGCAGGAATGACCAAAATCGTCTTATCTGAACGATCGGTTGTATGGGAGATATATGTTATAGTGGCCCGATCCTACCGGATCCGACAAATGTCTAATATAATACAAAAATACATCCTTGTGCCAAATTTCATTGAGATGTCTCAAAATTTGAGGGACTAGTTTGCGTTCAAACAAACAGACGGACGGACAGACGGACATGGCTACATCAACTCAGTTGGTCGCCCTGATCAATTCGGTATACTTAATGGTGAGTCTATCTTCTATATTTCTCAACGGTACAAACATAGGACCAAAGTTAATATACCATTTCATGTTCATGAAATGTATAAAAAGTGTTGCCTCTTGCTATACATATATATTTGTTTACATTATGTACTTTCACAGAATAAATTACAATATACCTATGTAGAAACTTATCATGAATAATATGCATATACATACACATCGTTCCGTTTATTCGTTAACCTCGTATCTACAAGTGAGACATTTTCGGTAAAGCGATCACGGTTTCCACACCATGTTTTCATTTGGGACCAAAGTTCATCGAAAACGGGACCAAATTTTTGTTTTATTTTATTAGTATAAAATACAAAATTTTAGGATGGTTCTATATAAAACTTTACTAAACATAGTGACGACTTTCCTTTAATTCAAGCTGAACAAACAAATATATGTGCATGCAACCAAAAATGGTACTATATTTTGACATAGGATAAGTCTATGTCTTTCATCAAGCAAACGTTGTGAACTTAGTTTTGGTCACAAAGCTCTTTGTTCTAGAATTATGTTGTTGATTGCAATGAAATAAAATATATAGTGCAGTTAGGTTTTAGTAAGAAACGGTTCAAAATTTGCGTTCTGTTGTTGCCGAACTATGTATGTGGAAAACTCAGTAAATCATAAATGAAACGAGGCAATTTTGTTAGTGCTATTTTTATAGATGCTTACTTTTTCCCTTAACGTTTAAACTTCATATCAGAGCCTAGATTCAGTAAGTGTGAGTTATGATCCCAGGCCTCAGGGGTTCTGCTAGCACCTATGGGAATAATTTTATACAAAACATTTGTTCCGAAATCAAATCTCTTTTGCATTTGCTTCCTTCTGTCTTCGAGTTAAAATATTTCTTGTGCCAAGATACTTAATTTTCAATTACCTTGCGTGGCTTAACACCACAATAGTCCTGGAATTCCTTGAACTCATTGAGCTGGGTGAGAAAGATTTAAATATCAACGTGCCAAACGAGAAGTAATGCATAGAATTTCTTTGTATAAGTTTAGAAAGTGTTAGGCTTACGGCAGAGTGCTCGCTATAAGCTATGCTAGGCGAGAAGCAATTTTTATTTTCATATATTTTACATAGTGTTGTATAACCGATTGAAATATCTAGCCGTTATTAATATTATAAAACAAGATTTTTTTTTTGATTTGTCGGTTATTTCATCAACAATTAACGACAATGTGTTTGCCAACACTTTTCTTTTTATAGCGTGGGATAAATTATATCATAGGTGAAATGCTATTGTTCTGGTGCATTTTATTGACTGAGCAATTTTTTATGATGAGAGTTCCATTGAATTAAATTCAAAATTATATGGGGACTAACGAAATTGTGGCGAATTTTTGGGCAACATTGAAGAAAAGGGACCAGCGGACCAAATGGGGTTGGAAGGGACAATTTTTGGACCAAAGTGGCAACCGTGAAAGCGAAGAAAACTACCCTTCCAATTTCTCCACAGACACTGGTGAGTCTTTCGGTGATGACAGCGTTACCACTTGCGCCAGAATCGCGGATAAAAGAACTGGTAACGATATTCGGTTACATAATGTTCTGGGTACTATTTTACCGGTAACGCTCAGAATCGGGGCATTTCTATCATCATCGTTTGTGAAATCACGTTGCTACGCGAGAGCACGTTGCTACGTATTTATACATAACCATACATTTTCGCAATAATCGTAGGAAAAGCAACGCACATTTCATTTTGCTAACTTTTTTCAACCCGATTTGCTATTTCCCTTCTACCTGGAGAACGTACAAGACCAATATGACTAATTCGGAGAACCCTGCGCCTGAACTCAAGCCTATATTTGCTCAATCTGTAGTCAGGCAAATCCAATTTAATCCTGACAAGCCATCTCTTTGGTTTGCCCAGATCGAAGCTCAATTTATTATTTTAAACGTTTCGAAAGAAGTAGACAAATTTTCCATGCAATTTCGGTAATTGATGGCCGATACGCCGCAGAAGTGGGAGACATAATTGTCGCACCACCGTCGGTAAAACCATACTCGACCCTTAAAACAGCGCTAAGAACGCGTTTTTCAAAATCGAAGGAGGCAAATCTGCAACAACTTCTGGATGGTGAAGCCATCGGCGACAGAACCACTTCTGAATTTCATCATAATATCAAATATCAGATTTAACTTAGCAAGTGGCCGCTTTTACTACTACTATTAACAATCAACGGTCTAGGCGAAGCAGCCGAAAACAATACCGACCACGATATAGGTCACGTAGTTTTTCAAAAGTTCGCAAACTAAATCCGAAAGGAATTTGCTATTACCATGAAAATTTTTGTAAAGATGCTAAACGCTGCACTGAGGGCTGTAAATTTTAGGGAAACACGAAAGAGGATCACTAATGGCGGATAGTGATTCACTATCCACCTCTCGCCTCCTTTTTATTAAAGATCGCACCTCTGGTACGTCATATTTGGTGGGCACATGTTCCGACCTGTCGGTAATTCCTAGATCGCGATTGAGAACCCAATTACCTCCAGTTAACTACCAGCTCGATGTAGCAAATGGCATGGTGATTCAGACTTACGGTACAAAAACAATTTCATTCAATCTTGGCCTTAGACGCGAATTGACATGGAGCTTTATCGTTGCGGATGTAACGAAACCCATTATCGGGGCAGATTTGTTGAGTCACTTTGACTTACTTATCGACATTAAGCGAAAATGTTTGCGTGTTACAGGGTTTACATCGCCTGCGATTTTTGCCAGCGCAAACGGCGCTTTATCGATTAAAGCAATCGACGGCGACACAATTTTTCACAGATTGCTCAGTAGGTACCCTGATATCACCAAACCAGATGGTGTCAATAAACCTAAGAAGCATGCTAACACAGCACCATATTCAAACTACAGAAGGACCTCCAGTAACAACCAAGGCCCACCGACTTGCTCCAGATAAGCTCAAAATCGCTCGCGAAGAGTTCAACAAAATGGTTAAGCTAGGTATTTGACGACCTTCAAATAGCCCCTGGTCATCAGCGCTACATCTACATCCCAAACGTTCTGGTGAATGGGGCCTTGTGGAGACCGGGGTCTCAATGCTCGCACTGTTGCTGATAAGTACCCAGTACGGTACTTGGAAGATTTTACGGCAACCCTCAGTGGTAAAGAAATATTTTCGACTATTGATCTAGTACGTGCATTCAACCAGATCCCACTGGCGCCGCAAGACATTTGCAGAACCGCCATTATTACACCCTTCGGGCTTTTCGAATTCCCTTACTTGACGCTTGGACTTCTGACGACGAGGTGATACGCGATCTACCATATATTTTTTCTTATATTGACGTTATACTTGTTTCTTTTCTTTTGCTTTTTTTTTTTTTAATGGACGTTGTGGCAGCGCGCTGCCCTCAAGTGGCCCAATGAAACCAGGCTAATCCTGCTCACGCGATCGATTTATATATATATATAATAACTTTTTTTTTTTTTTTTGCCGAGTCTTTGATGGGCAGCGGTTTGTCAAGCGTCACGATCTGAGACTGCCCAGCTACAGAAGAAATTTCATCAGCCAAGCGTAATACTTAAAGAGAACAGAAGCAAAAACGTATTATACATTAATTAAGAGAGGTGAGAACAATCTGTTTTATAGAAAAAAGAGAGTCCGAGCTATCAAATGTGTTTGAGTGAGAGTATAATCTTGGCATAAACGCCGAAAAGGTTCATTTTGTTCGAAATCTGTTCTACATTGTTTCAGCAGAAGAGGTTTGAAGTGTCTCGATGTCCGAGAGGGAACGCAAAAGTTCACTTCATTCAGAAGGAATGGGCTCGAAATTGATCCATTTAAAAGTTTCGTCATAAATATTACACCAAGCATTTCCCTTCGACTAGCAAGAGTTGGAACATTGATAAGCTTTAATCGGTTAGTATAAGGTGGAAGATTAGTTAAAGGGTCACATTGAAAATTTCTTAAGGCAAATGGTAAAAATTGTTTTTGTATTGATTCGAGACTGTCTGCATGGACTTGATAATATTAATATTGGCCTAACTAATGTTGTAAAAAGTGCTTTAGTTATGTAAGGGTCGTTAAATTCTTTTGATCACAGTTTAGCAAATGCAAAAACACCTTTGCCTTTATTCACTGTAGCATTAATATGAAGATTGAAACTATGTTTGGAATCCATCATTACTCCCAAGTCAATAAAATTATTTACCGTTTCTAGACTATAGTTGTTAATTGTATATGAAGCTGGTGGCGAAACTCTCCGAGAAAAACACATGAATTTACATTTTTGAGCGGCATATAATTTACATTGCACCAGGTAACCAAGTGATTTAAATCCATTTGAAGCAAGGAATGTTCCTCAACCGAGGCACATGATTTAAAAAGTTTTACATCGTCTGCATACATCAAGATTTTTGAGTATTTAATTGTACTAGATATATCGTTTATGAAGAACAAGAACAGAATCGGACCAAAATGGCTGCACTGAGGAACACCAGAAGAAACATTGATGACCCCAGAAAGTGTATTTTTAAAGATTACTTTTTGCGTACGGTAACCAAGATACGAAGAAATCCAACATATAAGACGGGGTTGAAAACCGAGTTGACCGAGCTTATGAATAAGAATGGGTGTGATACTTTGTCGAAAGCTTTATTGAAATCGGTGTAAATTACATCAGTGTGAAGGCCTTTTCTAAATCCATTAGAAATGTGGGTGGTAAATTCTAGTAAATTGCTGATAGGTGATTTGCCCTTACAGAACCCATGTTGCGAGCTTGCAATTATGGGGGAAATGGAGAATGTTAGGTGGTGGGTAACAATAGCCTCAAACAACTTTGGGATAGCGGATAACTTTGCTATGCCCCGGTAGTTTTCTATTGAAGACCTGCTTCCATTTTTATGAAGCGGGATAAGAAAAGATTCCTTCCATATTGTTGGGAAAACGCCATAAATTAAAGATAAATTAAACCAGCGGCTGATAGATGTTTGCAGCATATTTTTTAAGAAAGTGTGCCGGGATCCTGTCTGGGCCGTATGTAAATGATACTTTTAAAGTTTTTAAATAAGATAATACATCTTCTGAAGATATAAATGGAGCTCTGATTGAATAACATGAATCAATATGGTATGGGTATTTATTAGGTGAAACGTTGGTCTCAATAGAGTAATTTGATTTGAAAAATTCCGCAAAGAAGCCGGCGATCTCTTGATCATCGCTGGAAATATTATCTTGGAATTTCATGTACGATGGAAACCTTTTCACCCTGCGTTTAGAGTTTATGAATCCGTAAAATGCCTTCAGGTTGCAAGTTATATTTCTTTTCATTTTACAAAGATAAGCTTTGTAACACTTTTTGTTCAATTGAAAGTACTTGCAGCGTAGAATCGAGTACTGTAAGTAATGGTTATGTAAACCCGTCTTTTTGAACAACTTGAAAGATCGAGACTTTTTATTCTTTAAAGTTTTCAGCTCTTTAGTGAACCATACTTGGCTTGTATCGAAATGTACACAAATCCGCTTAGGAAAGTATTTTTCAAAAAGACAGTAAATGGTATTGTAAAAGTGAGAAACGCTTTGCTCCACATCAGCATTAAATATTGGCCACACTATTCGAGATAGATCACGATATAATTTTTTAAAATTGGCCTTCGCAAAGTCGAAGCGATAACTGGAGATGTATCATTTATTTCCGCTGTTACAAGCATTGCTTACAACTTCGTAAACTATTTTGAGGGAAGGGTGGTAAGCATCTTCAGGTTCAATAATGGGTTCGCATCGACTAATGGAATATTTAGAGTCATCATCCAAAAAGGCTAAATCTAACGCTCTTCCGAATTTATTCGATTGGATGTTGATTTGTTGAAGGCACAGCTCAGACATTCCGTCTAGAAATTCAGTTGGAAGACTTTGACGAAACTGGTACGATATTAAAGTCAGAGATGCACCATGATATGTGTGGAATATTGAAGTCACCCAAGACAATAATGGAATCGGAAGGCTTTAGCATCGAATTAACAGTTCTTAGCAAGGAAATGTGATTCATATAAACGGACAGTTCAGAAGATGGCGGGATATAATAGATGGCAAAATAAATGTGGATATTTGCTAGTTGTGTGCGTATGCACAAGAACTCAGTTGTATCGGTGGCGGTTACGCAAATCTCTTCAGATGGTATTGAAGAGTGCACAGCAAGCAGAACTCCACCTCCAACTCTGTTCAGGCGGTCATACCGATATATTTGGTAGTCATTACAGAGGATCTCTGAGTTAAAAACATGAGGTTTCAGCCAGGTTTCGGCTAAAGCCATTATATCGTAACTTGAGTTAAATGATTTTAAAACAGTTCTGTTAACTTGGTGCTTAAGCTTCTAACATTTTGTTAAAGTATATCTAAAGCAGATTTTATGTTCAGTTTTTTGACTCAGTGTTATTAAGAGGGATCTTTGCTAAGTTTGGAACACTCTTTTTCCGCCTATATTCAAATTCCCACACAAGTGCCTCAGAGGGCCAAAAATCGTTACTCAAGATAGTGTCAAAATGTTCAATAGGTACATCTAATCTAAAGGAAGATACGTTTCTTTCATAACTCAAATTAAATTTCCGAATTGTTATGTCATGGGTTTTCCTTTTTGAGAAGATATACGATTTCAGATCGTGCTCAGTAGTATCCCTCTCGAATCTTGACACGAATAACGATTTTTTAGGAGGGACTACAACCAACTTCCTAGTTCAAGGCTCAGTCGCCTGAGAACGGTTTGCGTCAAAAAACGAGACGGATCATTTGGAACATTTAGAGATTTTATTTTAACGACTTCAAGGTTATGGCCTTGTTATCAACCCTTCGAAATCTGTTTTTGGCAAGAGTGAAGTTCGTTTTTTGCGTCATACGGTAAATAGGCATGGCATCAATCCATTGACTGAAAAGGTTGACGCTATTAATAATATCGAGCTACCTTCTACAATAAAATTTTTACGAGGATTTCTTTGAACAATAAATTTTTACAGGAAGTTTATAAAAAATGCCGCTGAAATCCTTGCACCACTTAACAAACTATTGGAAGGGCCGAATGTGAAAGGCTCCCAAAAAATTGACTGACGCATCAGACTACGGGGTAGGAGAAGTTTTGCAGCAACTTATAGGTAAAAATTGGCACCCTTTAGCACTCTTCAGCAGAAAAATGCCATTCAAAAATGCTATTCACAAGCTGTCAACGTACGACTGCGAGCTACATGCAGTTTACGAGGCGGTGAAGCACATGGGAATCTACAAACAGAAAACATTCGATGGTAGAATAATAAACCAACAGATAAACACAATTTCTGACACAATATTCGAGCCTTTAAAACTTGTTTACAAGAAACAAAGTAATCACACAGGTACAACAGACAAAAACACAACAACAAATAAACACAAGCAAACACAAATTAACGCACCAAAACAACAAACCCACGAAGAAGGTCAATCGAAGAAAATTACAGATTTTTACCTGCCCCAGTCAGCCACACAAATCGATCAGTAAAAACCACCCTCGGTTCTGAATGAACACACAGCATATAGAGATAACTAAATATACACAAGCATCAATTTTGACAATACCTGCTCATGTACCTACGAACTATAAAATAAAGGACAAACGACAACAAGAGATCAGAACGAAAATAGACACTGATGATGACACAACGCCGAAACCGATTTTTCTCAAAACCAAATTTGACAAGGGATGACGGAAAATCGTTCCAATATATATCATTTATCCAACCTGTCGGAAAATCAACAAAACAAGCTTTTAACTTGGACGCGAACGGACTACTAACAATTTACAAGCGACGCTTACTGAAAATATATAAAGCAAAGGTGAGCATTTGGTTCAACAAACAATGCCTGGAATTGAATGTTACTCCAAAATTCGCTAAAATAACAATAAAGGGACCAAATCTAGCAGGAAAACAGTTAGAAAAGCGGAAAAGAATTTTTTGAAATATGAGTTGGAAAGCTTATACTCCAAGAAGGATGAGATAAATGCGGAGTTATTATCTATCCATTTAAGATTGGCAGAACAACTACCTACGACTGCATTAATGGAATGTTTCGGCCGCATTAAGACAGAGGTCGATCAGGAACTACAACAACAATACAGGTCGCTGAACCGGGAATTGGACAAGCTGGCAGGACGACGAGAGGGTAACCAAACCATACAACTCAACAGTTTCATGACAAGTTCGTTAAGCTCACAACAGTGGCCATTACCAAGGAAGACGCACAACTTCTCGAAAAGGGCCTGAAGCACAATACCATGGACCAAAATACAGTAAGAACAAGTAAGGAAGGTTAAGTTCATTACGTACTCAGTTGAGAGCTATGGTGGCAACATAAGGGAAAATAACCATGTAGAAAAATGAACCGAGGGTAACCCTGGAAAGTGTTTGTATGACTTGTGTATTAAATGAAAGATATTAAAGAGTATTTTAAGAGGGAGTGGGCCATAGTTCTATAGGTGGACGCCATTTAGGGATATCGCCATAAAGGTGGATCAGGGTTGACTCTAGAATTTGTTTGTACGATATGGGTATCAAATGAAAGGTGCTAATGAGTATTTTAAAAGGGAGTGATCCTTAGTTCCATAGGTGGACGCCGTTTCGAGATATCGCCATACACGTGGACCAGGGGTGGCCCTAGAATTTGTTTGTACGATATGGGTATCAAATGAAAGGGGTTAATGAACATTTTAAAAGGGAGTGGGCCTTAGTTCTATAGGTGGACGCCTTTTCGAGATATCGCCATAAAGGTGGACCAGGTGTGACTCTAGAATGTGTTTGTACGATATGGGTATCAAATTAAAGGTATTAATGAGGGTTTCAGAAGGAAGTGGTGGTAGCTGTATAGGTGGTCGCCTTTTCGAGATATCGGCATAAAGGTGGATCAGGGGTGACTCTAGAATGCGTTTGTACAATATGGGTATCAAACGAAAGGTGTTAATGAGTATTTTAGAAGGGCGTGGGGCTTAGTTCTATAGTTGGACGCCTTTTCGAGATATCGCCATAAAGGTGGACCCGGGGTGACTCTAGAATGTGTTTGTACGATATGGGTATCAAATTAAAGATATTAATGAAGGTTCCAGAAGGGAGTGGTGGTAGTTGTATAGGTGGTCGCCTTTTCGAGATATCGGCATAAAGGTGGACCAGGGGTGACTCTAGAATTTGTTTGTACGATATGGGTATAAACCCAAAGGTGTTAATGAGTATTTTAAAAGGGAGTGGGCCTTAGTTCTATAGGTGGACGCCTTTTCGAGATATCGCCATAAAGGTGGACGAGGGGTGATTCTAGAATGTGTTTGTACGATATGGGTATCAAATTAAAGGTATTAATGAGGGTTTTAAAAGGGAGTGGTGGTAGTTGTATAGGTGGTCGCCTTTTCCAGATATCGGCATAAAGGTGGATCAGGGGTGACTCTAGAATGCGTTTGTACAATATGGGTATCAAACGAAAGGTGTTAATGAGTATTTTAAAAGGGCGTGGGGCTTAGTTCTATAGGTGGACGCCTTTTTGAGATATCGCCATAAAGGTGGATCATGGGTGACTCTAGAATGTGTTTGTATAATATGGCTATCAAACGAAAGGTGTTAATGAGTATTTTAAAAGGGCGTGGGGCTTAGTTCTATAGGTGGACGCCTTTTCGAGATATCGCCATAAAGGTGGACCAGGGGTGACTCTAGAGTGTGTTTGTACGATGTGGGTATCAAATTAAAGATATTAATGAGGGTTTTAAAAGGGAGTGGTGGTAGTTGTATATGTGGTCGCCTTTTCGAGATATTGGCATAAAGGTGGACCAGGGGTGACTCTAGAATGCGTTTGTACAATATGGGTATCAAACCAAAGGCGTTAATGAGTATTTTAAAAGGGAGTGGGCCTTAGTTCTATAGGTGGACGCCTTTTCGAGATATCGCCATAAAGGTGGACCAGGGGTGACTCTAGAATGTGTTTGTACGATATTGGTATCAAATTAAAGGTATTAATGAGGGTTTTAAAAGGGAGTGGTGGTAGTTGTATAGGTGGTAGCCTTTTCGAGATATCGGCATAAAGGTGGACCAGGGGTGACTCTAGAATTTGTTTGTACGATATGGGTATCAAAAGAAAAGTGTTAATGAGTATTTTAAAAGGGAGTGATCCTTAGTTCCATAGGTAGACGCCGTTACGAGATATCGCCATAAAGGTGGACTAGGTGTAACTCTAGAATGCGTTTGTATAATATGGGTATCAAACGAAAGGTGTTAATTAGTATTTCAAAAGGGCGTGGGGCTTAGTTTTAAAGGTGGTCGCCTTTTCGGGATATCGGCATAAAGGTGGACCAGGGGTGACCCTAGAATTTGCTTGTACGATATGGGTATCAAATGAAAGGGGTTAATGAGCATTTTAAAGGGGAGTGGGCCTTAGTTCTATAGGTGAACGCCTTTTCGAGATATCGCCATAAAGGTGGACCAGGAGTGACTCTAGAATGCGTTTGAACAATATGGGTATCAAACGAAAGGTGTTAATGAGTATTTAAAAAGGGGCTGAGTTCTATAGGTGGACGCCTTTTCGAGATATCGCCATAAAGGTGGACCAGGGGTGACTGCAGAATGTGTTTGTATGATATGGGTATCAAACTAAAGGTATTAATGAGGCATTTAAAAGGGAGTGGTGGTAGTTGTATATGTGAAGGCGTTTCCAGATATCGATCAAAATGTGGACCAGGGTGACCCAGAACAGCATCTGTTGTATACCGCTAATTTATTTATATATATAATACCACGAACAGTATTCCTGCCAGGATTTCAAGGGTTTTTTATTTCGCCCTGCAGAACTTTTTCATTTCATTCTACTTAATATGGTAGGTAGGTGTCACACCCATCTTACAAAGTTTTTTTCTAAAGTTATATTTTGCGTCAACAAACTAATCACATTACCATGTTTCATCTCTTTTTTCGTATTTGGTATAGAATTATGGCATTTTTTCGTTTTTCGTAATTTTCGATATCGAAAAAGTGGGCGTGGTCATAGTCCGATTTCGGCCATTTTTTATACCAATATAAAGTGAGTTTAGATAAGTACGTGAGCTGAGTTTAATAAAGATATATCGATTTTTGCTCAAGTTATCGTGTTAACGGCCGAGCGGAAGGACAGACGGTCGACTGTGTATAAACACTGGGCGTGGCTTCAACCGATTTCGCCCTTTTTCACAGAAATAAGTTATTGTCCCAATATCTAAGCTCCTACCAAATTTCACAAGGATTGGTAAATTTTTGTTCGACTTATGGCATTAAAAGTATCCTAGACAAATTAAATGAAAAAGGGCGGAGCCACGCCTATTTTAAAATTTTCTTTTATTTTTCCATTTTGTTGCACCATATCATTACTGGAGTTGAATGTTGACATAATTTACTTATATACTGTAAAGATATTACATTTTTTGTTAAAATTTGACTTAAAAAAATTTTTTTTTAAAGTGGCCGTGGTCGCTCTCCGATTTTGCTAATTTTTATTAAGCATACATATAGTAATAGAGTAACTTTGCTGCCAAATTTCATCATGATATCTTCAACGACTGCCAAATTACAGCTTGCAAATTTTTAAATTACCTTCTTTTAAAAGTGGGCGGTGCCACTCCCATTGTCCAAAATTTTACTAATTTTCAATTCTGCGTCATAAGTTCAACTCACCTACCAAGTTTCATCGCTTTATTCGTCTTTGGCAATGAATTATCGCACTTTTTCGGTTTTTCGAAATTTTCGAATTCGAAAAAAAGGGCTAGGTTTACGTTTTTATACTCAGGTGAGCAGAGCTCACAGAGTATATTAACTTTGATTGGATAACGGTTGGTTGTACAGTAGGGCGGGTCGATTTAAAAATCGCTCATTGCTCTATGAACTCCAAAAAGAAAAAACATAGCCATTTAGCTGATTTTTTCATGTAAAGTGCAAAACCTGCGATTTTTTGAAATGTTTGTATGGTGAACCCCCAGGGGGGTTCCAGGGGGTGTGCCACTGGCATCGGTGGGTCGGGCCTCCAAAGTTAGTGGGGGTCGGTCATACATTTGAACTCGATTGGAGCACTCTAAATGGGTCAAAGTGGAATTTTTCAAAATTACCCCTACCTCGGGGGGGTGACATCAGAATTCGTTTTAGAGGTATGGTTCCTTCAGCAAAGTTTCTTATTTTTATCCCTAGAATATGATTTTCACAGAGCAATGGGCGATTTTTTTGCTTCCCCACATATCGGCCCGCCCTATTGTACAGGTATAAAGGAATCAAGATAGATATAGGCTTCCATATATCAAAATCATCAGGATCGAAAAAAAATTTGATTGGGTCATGTTCGTCCGTCCGTCCGTCCGTTAACACGATAACTTGAGTAAATTTTGAGGTATCTTGATGAAATGTGGTATGTAGTTTCCTGGGCACTCATAGCAGATCGATATTTAAAATGAGTGAAATCGGACTATAACCACGTCCACTTTTTCGAATTCGAAAATTTCGAAAAACCGAAAAAGTGCGATAATTCATTGCCAAAGACGAATAAAGCGATGAAGCTTGGTAGGTGAGTTGAACTTATGACGCAGAATATAAAATTAGTAAAATTTTGGACAATGGGCGTAGCACCGACCACTTTTAAGGTAATTTAAAATTTTTGCAAGCTGTAATTTGGCAGTCGATGAAGATATCATGATGAAATTTGGCAGCAACGTTACTCCTATAACTATATGTGTGCTTAATAAAAATTAGCAAAATCGGAGAACGACCACGCCCACTTTGAAAAAAAATTTTTTTTTAAGTCAAATTTTAACAAAAAATTTAATATCTTACAGTATATAAGTAAATTATGTCAATACTCAAATCCAGTAATGATATGGTGAAACAAAATGCAAAAATAAAAGAAAATTTCAAAATGGGCGTGGCTCCGCCCTTTTTCATTTAATTTGTATAGGATACTTTTAATGCCATAAGTCGAACAAAAATTGACCAATCTTTGTGAAATTTCATAGAGGCTTAGAATCTGTGACAGTAACTTATTTCTGTGAAAAAGGGCGAAATCGGTTGAAGCCACGCCCAGCTTTTATACACAGTAGACCGTCTGTCCATCCGCTCGGCCGTTAACACGATAACTTGAGCAAAAATCGATATATCTTTATTAAACTCAGCTCACATACTTATCTTAACTCACTTTGTATTGGTATAAAAAATGGCCGAAATCGGACCTTGACCACGCCCACTTTTTCGATATCGAAAATTACGAAAAACGAAAAAAATGCGATAATTCTATACCAAAAATGGTATTTGGATTAGTTTATTGACGCAAAATATAACTTAAAAAAAAAACTTTGTAAGACGGGTGTGACACCTACAATATTAAGTAGAATGAAATGAAAAAGTTCTGCAGGGCGAAATAAAAAACCCTTGAAATCTTGGCAGGAATACTGTTCGTGGTATTATATATATAAATAAATTAGCGGTATCCAACAGATAATGTTCTTGGTCACCCTGGTCCACATTTTGGTCGATATCTGGAAAACGCTTCAGCAAATACAACTACCACCACTCCCTTTTAAAAGCCCCATTAATACCTTTAATTTGATACCCATATCGTACAAACACATTCTAGAGTCACCCCTGGTCCACCTTTATGCCGATATCTCGAAAAGGCGACCACCTATAGCACTAAGCCCCGCGCCCTTTTGAAATACTAATTAACACCTTTCGTTTGATACCCATAATGTACAAACGCATTCTAGAGTCACCCCTTGTCCACCTTTATGGCGTTATCTCGAAACGGCGTCCACCTAGGGAACTCAGGATCACTCCCTTTTAAAATACTCATTAACACCTTTCATTTGATACCCATATCGTACAAACAAATTCTAGAGTCACCCCTGGTCCACCTTTATGCCGATATCTCGAAAAGGCGACCACCTATAGCACTAAGCCCCGCGCCCTTTTGAAATACTAATTAACACCTTTCGTTTGATACCCATAATGTACAAACGCATTCTAGAGTCACCACTGGTCCACCTTTATGGCGATATCTCGAAAAGGCGTTCACCTATAGAACTAAGGCCCACTCCCTTTTAAAATGCTCATTAACCCCTTTCATTTGATACCATATCTTACAATCAAATTCTAGGGTCACCCCTGTTCCACCTTTATGGCGATATCTCGAAACGAAGTCCACCTATGGAACTAAGGATCACTCCCTTTTAAAATACTCATTAGCACCTTTCATTTGATACCCATATCGTACAAACAAATTCTAGAGTCACCCCTGGTCCACCTTTATGCCGATATCTCGAAAAGGCGACCACCTATACAACTACCACCATTCCATTTTAAAACCCTCATTAATACCTTTAATTTGATACCCATAACGTACAAACACATTCTAGAGTCACCCCTGGTCCACCTTTACGGCGATATCTCGAAAAGGCGTCCACCTATAGAACTAAGCCCCACACCCTTTTGAAATACTCATTAATACCTTTAGTTTGATACCCATATTGTACAAACGCATTCTAGAGTCACCCCTGGTCCACCTTTATGCCAATATCTCGAAAAGGCGACCACATATACAACTACCACCACTCCCTTTTAAAACCCTCATTAATATCTTTTATTTGATACCCACATCGTACAAACACATTCTAGAGTCACCCCTGGTCCACGTGTATGGCGATATCCCGAAAAGGCGTCCACCTATAGAACTAAGCCCCACGCCCTTTTAAAATACTCATTAACACCTTTCGTTTGATAGCCATATTATACAAGCACATTCTGTAGTCACCCCTGGTCCACCTTTATGGCGATATCTCGAAAAGGCGTCCACCTATAGAACTAAGCCCCACGCTCTTTTAAAATACTCATTAACACCTTTCGTTTGATACCCATATTGTACAAACGCATTCTAGAGTCACCCCTGGTCCACCTTTATGGCGATATCTCGAAAAGGCGTCCACCTGTAGAACTAAACCCCACGGCCTTTTGAAATACTCATTAACACCTTTCGTTTGATAGCCATATTATACAAGCACATTCTGTAGTCACCCCTGGTCCACCTTTATGGCGATATCTCGAAAAGGCGTCCACCTATAGAACTAAGCCCCACGCCCTTTTAAAATACTCATTAACACCTTTCGTTTGATAGCCATATTATACAAGCACATTCTGTAGTCACCCCTGGTCCACCTTTATGGCGATATCTAGAAAAGGCGTCCACCTATAGAACTAAGCCCCACGCCCTTTTAAAATACTCATTAACATCTTTCGTTTGATAGCCATATTATACAAGCACATTCTGTAGTCACCCCTGGTCCACCTTTATGGCGATATCTCGAAAAGGCGTCCACCTGTAGAACTAAACCCCACGGCCTTTTGAAATACTCATTAACACCTTTCGTTTGATACCCATATTGTACAAACGTATTCTAGAGTCACCCCTGATCCACCTTTATGCCGATATCTAGAAAAGGCGACCACCTATACCACTACCACCACTCCCTTTTAAAACCCTCATTAATACCTTTAATTTGATACCCATATCCTACAAACACATTCTAGAGTCACCCCTGGTCCACCTTTATGGCGATATCTCGAAAAGGCGTTCACCTATAGAACTAAGGCCCACTCCCTCTTAAAATACTTATTAACACCTTTCGTTTGATACCCATATTGTAAAAACGCATTCTAGAGTCACCCCTGGTCCACCTTTATGGCGATATCTCGAAAAGGCGTCCACCTATAGGACTAAACCCCACGCCCTTTTGAAATACTCATTAACACCTTTCATTTGATACCCATATCGTACAAACAAATTCTAAAGTCAACCCTGATCCACCTTTATGGCGATATCCCTAAATGGCGTCCACCTATAGAACTATGGCCCGCTCCCTCTTAAAATACTCTTTAATACTTTTCATTTGAAACACATGTCATACAAACACTTTCCAGGGTTACCCTCGGTTCATTTTCCTACATGGTTATTTTCCCTTATGTTGCCACCATAGCTCTCAACTGAGTATGTAATATTCGGTTACACCCGAACTTAACCTTCCTTACTTGTTTCTATTTATTGTTATAAACATACTTGGGAAATGAAATACCATTGATATAAAGCTCTTTTTTGCAAAGATCTTTCGTCCACGACTCTTTTAAAAATCTTTTTTATAAAAGTGGGCGTGGTCCTTAACCGATTTCGTTAATTTTTCTTCAAAGCATTCCTTATAGTAGAGGCAACCTCTCTGCCGAATTTTGTTACGATAGGTTTAACGATTTTTGATTTATGATTAATAATATTTGTAAAATTGATTTTATCACAAGTGGGCGGTGCCATGTTCATTTTAAAATTTTTTTCAAATTTTTAACAAGACCCTCAATATCAGTCCACACGTCATATTTCAGCATTCTAGGTGTATTATTTACTAAATAATCAGGTTTTTTGTGTTTTCCAAAATGTTATATATATAAAAAGTGGGCGTGGTTATCATCCGATTTCGTTCATTTTCAATACCAATCTATTCTGGGCCCGGATAAGCTCGTGTACCAGATTTGGTGAAGATATCTCAATATTTACTCAAGTTATCGTGTTAACGGACGGATGGACGGACATGGCTCAATGAAATTTTTTTTCGATACTGATGATTTTGATATATGGACGTCTATATCTATCTCGATTCCTTTATACCTGTACAACCAACCGTTATCCAATCAAAGTTAATATACTCTGTGTGCAAAGCACGCTGAGTATAAAAATGCAACAAATATAGTAGATTCGGACATGGCACATAGATTGGTCCAAATGAATCCTTCGGCTCCTCCACTGATTGCGCTACCAAAAATCCACAAGCCGGACACGCCAATGAGGCCCATCATTAATTTTAAATCGGCACCATGTTAAAAACTGTCCAAATATTTAAAAACGATATTGAAAGATACTCTGCTAAGGAACGAATATGCAATAGCTAACACAACAGAGCTAATAGAGAAACTTGAGACCGTAGAGCTAACAAAGAACAGCAAATTGGTATCATTTGACATAGAAGATTTATACCTATCAATACCACTATCGGAGGATTTGGACATAGTTAGCTCAACAATAGTCCATAATACAAAAACAAAGTGAAAATTATGCAAATCACAAATACGCTAAGAGCCACTTTACGTCAAAACAATTTTCAATTCAACAATAAAATATATAGACAAACAAACGGTCTTGGAATGGGAAGCCCCACATCAGCAATTCTTATGGAAGTGTTCATGCAAAATCTGGAAGAAAAGTACATACAGGAGCTGAAGTCCAAATTAGGCGCGTCATTTTATGGTAGATACGTGGATGACATAATATGCGTTTTAACTACTAATAAGGAAGAGCTTGTACTGGAGTACCTCAAAAAGCAGCTCCGAAAAATAAAATTTACAATCGGTAAAACATATTCAATTGTTTCCTGAGGATGATCTCAGAATGAGATCGAAATATCGACCAAATAAAATTGAAATATAAAAATTTAAACTGTGTTTCAATTTTTTAAACTGCCTCGAGCTCATTAAAATTTAATAAATTATAAAATTTACAATGGAAACCGAAAAAGACGGAGGAATCAACTATCTAGACCTCACGATAAATATTGATAAAGAAGCCAAGAGATTTAACTATGACATATATAGAGAGCTGTACGAGCTATACGCAGACATCAACATAGTCCAGCGAATTAAAACGCAGCGGCTGCGCTGGCTAGGCCATGTTATGCGAATGAAAGTTGATGCTCCGGCCAAGAAAGTGTTCCTAGCGGAACCCGCCTATGGAAGCAGAGGTAGAGGGCGGCCCCCACTCTGTTGGAAGGACCAGGTGGAAAACGATTTAAACTCCCTTGGTGTGACCAATTGGCGCCGGTTGGCGGAGCGAAAGAGCGACTGGCGCGCCTTGTTGGACGGCCATAACCGTTTACACGGTTAAGCGCCAATTAAAGAAAAAGAAGATATAGAAGGCCAACGGCCACCGAGACAATAATACATAATATATCAAATCACCCACAACAGCGTAAAAATGCAGCATTAAGGCACTTGGTACATAGACTTGAAAGAACACCTCTTACACAAGAGGCATATAAGAGAGAACTTAGTCATATATAATATCGCTGCAAACAACGGATATAAAAAAGTCCTAGTAGATAAACTCAGAAGGACAAATGGAGAACCAAAAAGAAATAACGAAAAGGAAAATAATAGCTGGACGCCTATTATATATACTGGAAAAGCAACATATAAATTGGCAAACTTCTTTAAAAAATACAACTTTATCGCAGCATTCAACACATCGAACAATCTAGGGCGAAGACTAAGAACTAACACTAACTCAGAGGATCCGTTTAGCAGCCACGGCGTATACAGCTTACCTGCGGATGCCAACATAGTTACATAGAGCAAACAGGACGACAAATAAGAACGAGGTTGAGAGAACATATTAGAGATTACAACAAAAAAATACGAAATCCAAACATTATACCCGAGTCTAACTTCGCGAATCACATGGTCGAGAATGAATGTTCCCCAGAAAACATCAATAAAACAGTTAGGGTTCTTAACATACAAGTAAAAGGCCGATGTCTCAGCGTACTCGAAAACATGGAAATCTACAAACAAAAAACATTCGATGGTAGAATAATAAACGAACAGATAAACACAATTTCTGACACAATAATGGAGCCTTTAAGTAATCACACAAATGTTTGTAAATTGTCGAGCTCGAGGCCATACAATATTAAATAACAAACAAATAAAACTGTTTCTTTGTATATGTTATATATTGTCGTTTTTTATTTATCGATATTTCGACTTCAATTAGAAGTCATCTTCAGGAATCGTTGGATGTACCAGATCGACACAAACACACAACAACAAATAAACACAAAATAATTAACGTAGAAAGCAACAAACCCACAAAGAAGGTCAATCGACTGAAATTACGGATTTTTACCTGCCCCAGTCAGCCACACAAATCGATCAGTAAAAACCACCCTCGGTTCTGAATTAACACACAGCACATACGGATAACTAAATATACACAAGCATCAATTTTGACAATACCTGCTCATTAGGGCGGGTCGATTTAAAAATGGCTCATTGCTCTATGAAAATCGTATTCTAGGGATCAAAATAAGAAACTTTGCCGAAGGAACCATACCTCCAAACGAATTTCTAAAGAGAAAAATAAAATCCAAAAAGAAAAAACATAGGCATTTCAAAGTGGGATTTTTCCAAAGGCCCTACGGCCCAAAGGGAGGGACATCAAACTTCGTTTTAGAAGTATGGTTCCTTCGGCAAAGTTTCTTATATTGATCCCTGGAATATGATTTTCACAGAGCAATGGGCGATTTTTTTGCCTCCCCACAAATCGACCCGGCCTACTGCTCATGTACCCACGAACTATAAATACAGGACAAACGATAACAAGAGATCAGAAAGAAACGCCGAAAACGGTTTGTCTCAAAACCAAATTTGACAAGGGATGACGGAAAAGCGTTCCAATATACATCACTTTCGTCATATTTTCGAAGGCCGTTGCGTCATCATTTATACGGACCACAAACCACTGCAGCATGCGTTTCAGCAACGTACAGAGAGGGCTTCACCATGGCAGTTTAGAAGGCTGGATTTTATAAGTCAGTACACGTCTGATATTAGACATCTCCTAGGCCGTGAAGATACAGTAGCCGACACCCTTTCACGTGTAGAAGCCATCTCACCTACCATTTTAATACGTCAGCTCGCAGATGCACAGCAGGCGGACATACAACTCCAACGTCTAATCAACAATCCCAACACCGCTTTAAACCTACAGAAGCTTCCCGTTGAGGCAAACGAGCCTACTTTATACTGCGACGTATCAACGGGTACTGTCAGGCCCTACGTTCCTATGCCTTTGAGGAAAAGCATCTTTGATGCGCTTCACTTTCTCGCAAATCCCGGCATCAAATCGTCCAAAAAACTCGTTACTCACCTACGTGTGGCCTTCGTTGAACAAAGATTACCGTACATGGGCCAAAGCGTTTATCGACTGCCAGCGCAACAAGGTAGAACGCCATGTGTTTTCGCCGATAGGAACCTTCCAACCGGCTTCGCAACGTTTTGAACATATCCACATACATTTGGTATATTTGCCGTCGTCACGCGGCTCAATCAGTGTCTAACTATAGTTGACCGCTTTACAAGATTTCCTGAAGCGGTGCCTTTGGAAAACGGCGCCGCAGAGACAGTAGGCCGCGAACTCATACGAAGTGCAAACGTCAAGCTGTGAAGTTGTGTTTTGATTTCTACTGTGCCTTATTTTGATTTAAATCAATAAATTTTTATATTTATATATGGACCAATTTCTGAAATTTGTAAATCGGCGAGCAAATCCGTGGTGGAAAAACGATACCATTTTTCGAAGCACATTGGTACTATTACAGAAAAAATTCATCAAAAAAAGCTGCAAGCTCAAATATCACGAAACAGTGACAAGTTTGGAATTAGGTTTAATGAAGACTGGTTCATCAACAAAACGAACATTGAAGTACAATATGAAAGCCTTTGTTTACTCTCGTTTGGCACAAAATTTGCATTACCAGTAACAAAAGGTAATTTTTCCCCCATACATTTAATCGCAGAATTAGAACAAGGGATACAAGATATCGAGGACGACAGAAGTAAAGACACAATAAGAAGCAACATAGCCACAAAAATCAGCAGCTACCAGAGAAGAATTAGCAATAATCCGAAAGAAAAATATATAATTAAAATGTTTGAAAATACAAAGAAATTTCTACGACAGCATAAGGATAATGTAGTGCTAACGCAGGCGGATAAAGGAAGCAAAACGGTTCTGATGGACAAAACTGAGTATGAACAAAAAATGAGTGATCTACTTAGCGACAGAAAGGTATATAAAACTATAAGAAAGGATCCAACCCAACAACTTATGCGAAAGAATAACGCAATTGTTAATGAGTTGTTCAAAGAAAACAAAATCAACATAAGAGTAAAATTTCAACTAGCTAGTACAGCAGCCGTCGCGCCTAGATTATACGGTCTTCCAAAAATGCATAAGGAAAGTATGCCACTAAGAGCAATCTCATCTTCTACGAAGGTACCTTGTTACAAGTTGTCCAAACATATTGGTGCTATACTCAAAAACATAATATCAGAAGATTTCAACATAAAAAATGCATTTCAACTAAAGGAGAGATTAAAGAATATTAACATAGAAGATGTTGAAGTACTCATATCGTTCGACGTAATTTCACTATTCAAAAATATTCCAATACACCTAGCAATAAAGACGATAATGAAACAATGGTCACAATTGGAAAAACACACAAACATATCAAGAAAACAGTTCCAAAATATATTAGAGTTTTGTTTACGAGAAAACAATTATTTTATGTACAACTCGAGGTTGTACCAACAAACATAAGGGATGCCAATGGGCAATCGACTATCTCCGACTATAGCGGATATAGTATTGGACAAAATACTTGACGACAGCATAGCTGAATTAAAAGAAAAGGACATCTACATCAAATACATCCACAAGTATGTAGATGATGTATTCGCAATCATAAAAACCAAGGACGCGGAAGGCATCTTAAAAATATTAAATACGCAACATACAAGCATAAAATTCACTATGGAAAAAGAAAAAGAAAATAAAATAGCCTTCCTAGATGTAGAAATTATTAGAAAATACAAACAGTTATTAATGAATTGGCACACTAAATCCATCGCATCGGGCCGATTAATTAACTATCATTCAAACCACCCTTGGAAGCAAAAACTTAACACGGCAACAAGTATGATAAGAAAAGTAGCGCTACTCAGTGATTGTAGAGTTATCTACTTTATTCAAATATACTTTATTTTTGTATTTTATTTTTTGAATTACTTTATTTTGATTATTATTTCAAAAAGAAAATTTTAGTGTTAGTGTATTTATAAATTTTAAATATCAATATTAATATAAAAATTTTAACAAATAATAAATAAAATTTTAAAAATATATAGTTTAATTTAAACTATATCTGGCGATCCTACCAACGATCCTTCTGACCTATACATATTTCTTGATTAACGCGATAACAAAATTACGAAAATCCCGGATGAAATTTCGCTGTTAAAAAATCTAATAAAACTTGATTGTACAAATAATTCAATAACTAATCTACCATTGTTATTGACCTCCTTGGCACATTTAGTTAACTTACAAATCAACGGCAATCCGATTAAATCCATACTACGCGTATATTATTAAAATTACGTGAGCGTGCGTGTGCCTCTATCGAAAAACAACATCTTTATCAAAGTGATACAAATTCTTTATCATCGACATCATCGGCAATTTCATTTATACCATGGCGGAAAGATACAAGATAGTTTGAATAACCCACGTCGTCCAACTGACGACTGTAATGAGAATGCAATATTCCTCGATAAATACAAAATGAGAAATACACACACACTTAATGTGACAATACAACGTCTTTCAGCAATGCTTGATGAGAAACATTGCCTGAATCGCTTCAATTTCTCAAAGGCTATACTAAACTTAATGTTCTGAATACGTTACGGGAGATGAACATATGCAATAATCGTTTTGATCACATACATAGCTATCTTTATAAAATAAAAATCTTCAAATCCTATTAACCAGTGATAATCATATCAATCATATAGATGCTTAACATTACGAATTTTGGTCTGCGCCCACATTTATTTTTTAATTGCTTCTAATTATCTACTAAACTAGTCATTTAACGTACAATAATTTATTTTTGAAAATTAAATTTTTTTTTAATTAAAAATATCAAAATAAATGTAACACATAAAACTAATAGTACCAGTATAATGACCTGATAATTTTGTAAGCTGTATTGTTCAAAATTTTTGTATTTTTCGAGAACTAATACTCATATTTTATTTTTAAAAGTTTGTTTCTTCAATCTTTGTTACATTATGAAATGAAAATTTAATGTAAACAAAATAATTCCATTTAGAATACTAATGTTACTTTACTTAAAAAGTTATATTAATTGGTTTAAAACAATAGTCAATTTATTATTTATATTAATTATGTGCACTTCTCCAGTTTATATTCAAGAATATTTATCATCTACACATATAAGATATTTTACAACAACAGACATACATACTCCGCAATACAAACAAGTTCATTTTCAATTCGAAAGTAACACAATACTCTACAAAAAAAGGAAAAACTATGATTTTTACAAATCAAGCAAATTTCGAAAATTTTAAAAAATCTATAAAGATCTATAGAGAGTTTTTAAAATAACTTTTAACAAAATATGTTCCTAAATAGCAATATTTCACATTGAAATGTAAATCATGTTAAAAACGCAACAATATACCTATTAACATGACTCAATTAATGATAAATTCATATCACCCATGAACGAATAAAATATTCAAACTTTCATTCCTTATCAACAACTTGGACATACATTATACATAGTACAATTATATATTGAACATATATTCTCCATAATACAAGTTTTTAATTTTTGAGTGATTGTGCACACAAAGTTGCCATCTACTATCGTTCAACCTCATTCTAGGTTCTTCAAACGCATCATTATAATTGACAATATTTCACAAACAACTGTTAAGATATTTTAAGCCTCAACAACATAACAATAACACAACCAAATATTAATATACATAAAAATATTAATACAATAAAACAAATAATAACAACACCTACCAAAAATTAAAAAATAAAAATAAACTATCAAGTATATCGAATCATCAAAAGATTGAGTACTTACAACAATACCAACGTAAACTTAACACAATTATATAAACACTTTCTTAAAATTCTGACAATTTAAAAACAAGAAAATTACAATATATTTACAACACAAAATTCAAACATTTTTCAAACTATAACACAAAACCATTACAGTACTTATTATACACTGTAAATTAACATTAAAAAATAAATTTTTCGTTTAACTGGAGAGGGAGTACACGTAGAGTTATCTACTTTATTTAAATATACTTTACTTTTGTATTTTATTTTTTGAATTATTTTATTTTGATTATTTCAAAAAGAAAATTTTAGTGTTAGTGTATTTATAAATTTTAAATATCAATATTAATATAAAAATTTTAACAAATAATAAATAAAATTTTAAAAATATATAGTTTAATTTAAACTATAGTGATGAAGAGTACATTGAAGAAAACATGGAGAAAATAAAGAATATATTATTCAAAAATAGCTATCCAAGCACCTTTATTGATAGACTAATTAATAACACAATAAACAGAATTAGTCAAAACCGCGATAATTTACCGCCGGACAACACTAATAAAAAGTACATCGGTGTAATGTACATACCGGGTCTTACTGACAATCAAATACTACATAAAATAATAAACAACAAAAATATTAACTACGCGCACAAGCCGAACAACAAACTTAATTATATTTTTACTAAAATCAAAAATCCAATTCCAAAAGATCAACAAAATGATGTGGTGTATAAAATAACATGCAATGGACGCGATGATGATAAATGTGGAAAATTTATATTGGAACAACTAAACGACAACTGGGTATACGTATTAATGAACACCAAAAAGACGCAGCAAACAAAAAAACGAACACCGGTTTAGCTCATCCCTTAACAAAGAGCAACCATATAGCGGACTTCTCAAATTTCGAAATATTAGATATTGAAAAAAGAGAAAAAACGAGAATGTCTCTAGAAAGCATAAGGATACAACAACAAATACACAATACACTAAATTTTAAAGAAGACTTTGACAACATCAACAGCGACTACTCAGCTGTTATTCAGAGATGCAAATCGAAGTAAACAAAAAAATTCAAGTGCCAACTCTTTATGTTTGTTTAAAATAAAGTGCAATTTATAATTTAATTGTAATATAATTAATGTAAGTAAAAGGAAAAAATTTATGTAAAGTGTTACTTTCATGTTTATTGTTAGAAAAAAGTATAAAATGTTAATATGTATATTATTTTTACATATTTAGCATTAAAGAAATCCCCAGAAGATCACCAACTGTGCAATAAATTTTTTGTTTAAATAATTATTGTGCTAAAAATAAGTGTAAACAGGTTGTGTACTGCATTCAGCAATTTAAGGTTCTGCTTTTCTTTACTAAAATATATTGTATCTTAAAAATAATTGATAAAGTGTATAAATACACACATACATATGGGGTATTCCATCTCATTTGAACCCGACCCCTTTAGAATTGGCTGAAAGTTTTTCTTCTTTTTCTAGCTTACGAAAGACGTTTTTCAGAAATTTTTAAAAATTTTTCCATCCAACTCAAAAAAAGTTATGAATTTTTAAAAAAACACCGTTTTTTTTCAGTTTTTCGAGATTTTTCGAATTTCCCCCTTTTTTTTCTCATAAAAAACTTCAATAAATTCTGCAATCATCCCCACTAATCCCGGAGCGGGCCGAGAATTTTTTCTTTTTTTTAATTTAATTGAAAAAAAGTACGAAAAGCGTAGTATGTATGTAGTATAGTACGAAAGCACGCCCTCCCACGTGTACGGTAACAGCTTCATTGCTGGAAAATTCCTGATCGCCAATCTTGATTGTCTCGTTGTTGAATTGAATTACGTATGTGCCATTAATAGTATTTGTGGCATTGTTGCTCCTTATTATGCCCTGGTAATTTGAAATGAAAATGGGGTTTTCGTTTATCAGCTCTATATGGGATCCGTTTCGTCTAATAAATTGACAACTAGCAGCCCCACCTTTTAAAAGTCGTGGCAGGCAGCTGTTTTCTTCCAGCGCAATCAAGGACTCGGAGCTGCATACTGTGGATGAGCCGATAACTATGCAATCCTTCGTCAACCCGTATGTCTCCTCTTGATTGACCAGCATTCTGTCGAACGTAGGTCCACTTGTTTACCAGCGTAGATTCCAGCGCGGGTAATCAGAAGATTGTATTTGCTGGCCGTCACTTTCGGCATCGATAGGACGTAGAGTAGAAGTGTCCCGTTTGTGAGGACCGATGGTTGGCCATATTCGATTGCCTCAATTACATTCTGGTATGGGAGGGTTTCTGTTTCGGACAGGATTTGGTTCACCTCGTCTATGTCTAACAAGTTGGTATTAACAATTCCTCGCTTTGCCAATTGACATGCTCGCATAAATTCATTGACCTCTTCGCGAACGACGACGATGTTGCGAAGTGCGCTTTGCTCGAATTCGATTCCTTCTGTTTCCTTTACTACGTAGTTGGTGCGGTTCACCACTTCTTCAATTCGTTTCAATACTTCTTCGGTGGTTGTGAATAGCTTTCTATTGACCCTATATTGATGGTTGTTGTTCGCTATTGTCACGGATATTAGCATCACTAAGCTATACCATCACTAAGGCCATGCTAAGCGATATTTACGTCAATAATCAAATCAAGTATACACATATATAAGGCAGCCCAGAGAGATGTCACACACATATGCATTTACTTATACGCCTATGTGTACTCGAGAGACTGTAAACTACAAACATTCACATCAATAATTCAATCATTATGTATCTACATAAACGAATAAATAATTGCGTCTACACATATGTACGTATACGAGCAGCGGAGCGGCAATGCACAAACACATGCATACAATTTATCTGAGTTGTCACAAGAGAGAGCAATAATTTGTGCACGTAGTTGTGGCTGGCGATTTTGTAGCCGAAACAAACTAGTAAGTTCTGGAAATCGAAGAGCCTAGAAGTATGCAGCGTAAACTATAAAAGCGGGGCAGGCGAGTAAGAAGTAATTCAGTTTGAGTTGAGCTATCAATCAGTTTGATTAAGCACGAGATCTGGCGGCCAATAGTAGAGTTTCATTTGAGTTATCAATCAGTTTGGTTATTAAGCCAGCGAGTAGCAAAGTATAAGTGTTATTGTGAAGTACTTTAATAAAGGCCATTTTTCCATTATTCAATATTGGAGTTATTTATTCAACAGTTTAGTGATTCGAACTTAGCAGAGGATTGCAAATAAGAGGATTTGCAAGTAAATTCGTTACAATTTTTTTTTTGTTTTTTTTTTTTTTTGTATAGGGATAATTTGAGCATTTATTAATTCTTCATTTGTTTTTTTTTTTGTAATATATGAATAATAATTATTTAATTACTAATTAAATTAAACATTTACGGCAACTACGTATAATATATTAACTTAATCATAAAACCTTAAATTTATTTCTACAATTTTATACATTTAAAACACTAACACATTTTTTTGTTTTTACAAACACATTTTGATTTTTTTTGTAATGCACCAAATATGCAAATATTTAAATAATGTTTAATACTAATTAAAAATTAATTACTTTACAAAATTTTTATGTCACATACATATTTTAATATGTAGATATTTGTAATAAACCAAATTGGTATTGAAAATTGTTAAAAAAGAAGAATAATAACGAAGCACTCTTGTTGAATGAAAAGCGCCCTTGAAGCACGCAAAGTGATTTCTATAATTAACAAACAAATTTTTTATGCAAAACTTTGGTTGGTCTAAGAAAACTTGTTTGCATGGCGAGTAATGCACAACTCTTAGGAATAAATTTTGTGACAATTTTTGGCGCCATACATAGCTCCTCTCAGGGGTTTTTTACTTATTTTTATGAGAATCAAATTTTTTACATTATAGTTATCATACAAATGAAGACCGAACTCGAACTGTGTTTTAGGTATGGTATATGGTCTGCTATGGCTCCACGAGTTATCATAAACTTTCTAAATGGTTTTTCTTACCTTTTTTTAATTTTATCTATAACGAAGGCATCATTCCTAGCATATTTATATGTGCTTATTCTTATTTTATTAACAGCGTAGTTGTTTTTGTATTGTATGGCAATTTTGTATGAAAATGTCAAAGCACATGAGAATTAAGTATTTTGTTTCAAGCCTATTCGCTATTAGGTGCATGTGAGCTGAAAAAGTATTGGGTTTGCTTAAAGTGTGAGGGGTCTTTATTGATCTAACATAACCAAACCATATTAGAAATATAAAACCTTATCTGTTTAAATTCTAATCATTGGGTTTGCAGTTAAGCAAAATTTTCAAGCTTTTTATATTGCTCATAGTTTACAATGAACAAATTGTAACGAATTTACTTGCAAATCCTCTTATTTGCAATCCTCTGCTAAGTTCGTATCACTAAACTGTTGAATAAATAACTCCAATATTGAATAATGGAAAAATGGCCTTTATTAAAGTACTTCACAATAACACTTATACTTTGCTACTCGCTGGCTTAATAACCAAACTGATTGATAACTCAAATGAAACTCTACTATTGGCCGCCAGATCTCGTGCTTAATCAAACTGATTGATAGCTCAACTCAAACTGAATTACTTCTTACTTGCCTGCCCCGCTTTTATAGTTTACGCTGCATACTTCTAGGCTCTTCGATTTCCAGAACTTACTAGTTTGTTTCGGCTACAAAATCGCCAGCCACAACTACGTGCACAAATTATTGCTCTCTCTTGTGACAACTCAGATAAGATATATGCATGTGTTTGTGCATTGCCGCTCCGCTGCTCGTATACGTACATATGTGTAGACGCAATTATTTATTCGTTTATGTAGATACATAATGATTGAATTATTGATGTGAATGTTTGTAGTTTACAGTCTCTCGAGTACACATAGGGGTGTAAGTAAATGCATCTGTGTGTGACATCTCTCTGGGCTGCCTTATATATGTGTATACTTGATTTGATTATTGACGTAAATATCGCTTAGCATGGCCTTAGTGATGGTATAGCTTAGTGATGCTAATATCCGTGACACTATTATATAGTTTAGGCTGTGGAGGATATTATTCCAATCTGTTGCGTCAGGCGATCCTGGCAGCCATTTCCATGCCGACCCAATCCAGTCAATGGATCGGGTAACTCTAGTCTTGCTTGTGCTTCCCATAAACTCTCCGAGTCGTTCGAGTGTTTGGTTGATGTAGTGCTGGGCTAAGAGCTGCTCGTCGGTTCGTTTGATTAGATGAATTGCTAATTTATCCATTTGAGTCACCATCGTGGTATATTTTTGTAGGTCGATGACGTGTATGAGTCTGAATGAGCCCCCTATGATCCACCCATCTCCGCTGTGGATGGTTATTATTGGGGCCTTGTAGTTAAATATGTGTAGTGCGCTGATGGCTGATGCCAGCAGTGGGAATCTGCAACGCAAGATGTTAATTCTAATTTAATGTAGTTAGTAGTTGTTATGTTCTAAGTAAGTTAAGGTTATCTATTTAATAAAGAGGACAAATATTATTGATAGTAGGAAGGTATTATTAGTAAGCGGAATTCTTAAAATTAGATTGGTTATCATTAAACTAGCGTTACTTTTTTAGTTTAGGATTTTCGCCTTTCTAGCGATGTAAATTTGTTAATGTGTTAGTGGTTTACAAATTATGATTAGTGGGGAAGATTAAAATAAAATTAAAAAATTTTACTTTATACTGTTATTACAAAGGGTTTCAAAAATAAAAAGGGACATAAAATTGGGAAAATTAAAAAGTGAAAAATTTTGTTTTTATTTTTTTCTTTTTTCATTGTTAACAATTTTTTCGTTTTTCTTATTTTCTTTGGATTAATATTTTAATTTTATTTTTATTTTTATTTGTTTATTTGTTTTTGTTAAAAAAAAATTTGTTTTATTTTTGCTTGGCGGATTAGGCGCATAAGCTTAAGTTTGTTTTTCTTTTTTTTTCTTTCATCTACGGATTAGGCGCAGAGAATTAAATATGCATTTGCTTAGCGGATTAGGCGCATAAGCTCAAATTTTTCTGTTTTCTTTTTCATCTACGGATTAGGCGCAGAGAATTAAATAAACATTTGCTTAGCGGAATAGGCGCATAAGCTCAAATTTTTCGTTTTTTCTTTTTCATCTACGGATTAGGCGCAGAGAGTTAAATAAATATTTGCTTAGTGGATTAGGCGCATAAGCTCAAATTTTTTATTTTTTTCTTTTTCATCTACGGATTAGGCGCAGAGAATTAAATAAATATTTGCTTAGCGGATTAGGCGCATAAGCTCAATTTTTTTTCTTTTTCATCTACGGTTTAGGCGCAGAGAGTTAAATAAATATTTGCTTACCGGTTTAGGCGCATAAGCTCAAATTTTCCTTTTTTCTCCTGGACCAGAGGTGTTAACATTTCTCGAACCAGCTATGGGGAGATCGCCAGAATCCCGTTTGGAAGTAGTGTAGCCATTTGTCAAATTCGATGGCACTACGGGCCTACTAAGGCACGATCTGTCCCACTTACAAGCCCACTCTTGTTAGATTAACTCCCTCTTGGTGCCAGATCTTTTATAGTTTCTTTTCATGTTTTTTGTATGTTTGTTTGTTTGTTTTATTGTGTGGGGGTAGTTTGTCCCCTTCTTTTTACATTTTTAATGTGGAGTTTATGAATTTTTTTCCCACTAAGTGTGGTGACTGAAACTTTATTGTCTTTTGAAACGATTTCTTTCTTGTATAGAGGTTTTTGCTTCCCCTTTATTTGCTTATCCTTCACGTATATGACATCATTTTCGTCATGACGTTCCGGTAGCAGCCTTTTTTTATTGTGTCTTTTTATCTAGGCAATTTGCTTTTCCCTCAATAGTGCTTTAATTTGGATATTCATTTTTTTGCTCTGGTCAAGGAGTTCTTGGAAGTTGAAGGCTTGTGAGCGATTAAAAAAAATGTCTGTTGGTCTTTTGTTCGTTACCGAGTGGACTGAATTATCATAGCGATATACAGCTATGATAACAAGTTCCTTGGTCCTGGGGCTTCATTCTCCGCCTTTAGGCATCTAAAAATTTCAAGTAACGTAGAGTGAAATCTCTCGATTTGGCCGTTCACCTCACTCCTCTGAGTTGGGGTGCGGTAAAACTGAATTCCTAGAGATTCTAATAAGCTTTGTATAACAGGGCTAATCAATTCGCGTTCGTTATCAGTGACTAAAATTCTAGGGGTGGTGAAATAGTGCAGAAGTTTCACTATTTTTTGCCTAAGGTGCAGGGTTCCTTTGATTCTGATGTGAAAAAGCTTTGCGAATTTAGAAAATTTATCGATGCAACTCAAAAATTTTTCCCCCTGAATTTCGAATATATCTAAGTTAAGGATCTCGCATGGTCGCGATGGGATTGGTGTAGCCTGTAATTCTGGCCTATGGGGGTGCCTGTCGTACTTACTGAGTTTACACGTCTCACAAGCCAGTACATATTTCCAAATTTGACTGCTCATCTTGGGAAAATAGCAACGCTCAAGAAGTTGTTTCCTATTCTCCGTGGCATTACGGTGAGCCCTCCTGTGCTCCTTTGTTATTGCCTCACACACACTATCTGGATTTCTTAAGTCCTCCACAAGGGTTTGCGCTATTCGTACCTTATAGTTGGTAAAATGGTCTAAATAAACTCTCTGTAGTAGGCCTAACTGATCTTCCGGTATTTTGATACCATTGATGACATTTGGGTTCAGTTTTTCTTTAAAGTGCTAACTAGTTCGTTTTCACTAATGTTTTCTATCCCTACGTAGTGGCGTGAGTGTCCAGGGTGCTGTTCTTCGTAGATTTGAAGTCTGCCCCCCAACACAATTTGGTTTCTGAAAACATTTAGTGGTACTTCCACGAAGGGGATCAGGTCTGTGTTATCCTGTTCTGCGCTATGGACTGTATCGGAATCTGATCCCATCGTTGCATTCTGACTACCGACCTCGGATGTGGGCGGCATTGAATCCGTCAGTTGGTCTACTTGCGTTTTTAGACGAGAAAGGGCATCAGCCACGACGTTAGATTTTCCGGGTTTGTAGATGAGTTCATAATTGTACTATTCGATCCGGGCTTTCCATCGCTTCATCTTAGCATTGTAGTTGCGATTGCTGAGGGAGAAAGTTAGTGGTTGGTGGTCGGTGAATATACGTATTTTCTTGGCACCATACAAGTAATTTCGCAGATTGTCTAACGCCCAAACGATGGCGAGCATCTCTTTTTCGTTTGTAGCGTACCCTTCCTCTGTGGTTGTAAAGCTTATTGATATAAACGCAATTGGCTTGTCTTTACCATCATAGTCCTGCGACAATACCGCGCCAATAGCGTAGTCTTAGGTGTCTGTTGTTAAGTTAAAGGTTTTTTCGAAGTTGATGAGTGTTAAGACTTCTGAGGTTGTCAACATTTCCTTGAGGTCATCGAATGCCCTAAGGGCGTCCCTATTTAGTGATATTGGCACTTTTTTTGGACTGCGTAGCCTTAACTTGTGCGTGTTCGCTCCTTGTGAGGTTAGTGAGCGGTTTCGCAATTTTGGCGTAGTCCCGAATAAATTTCCTATAGTAAGAAGTTAAACCTAAAAACTTTTGAGCTATTTTAGTTTTGAGAGTGGTAACAGATTTCTTATCGAATTTATTTTATTAGGATCTGGCAGGATTCCTTCGGAGGTTATAATATAACCAAGAAATTCAACGCTTCTTTTGAAAAACGGTGTTTTTTTGAGGTAAACTTTGAGTCCCGCGTCTAGTAGTATAAAAAGAATTGTTTTGATGTCCCCAAATGGGTGGTCTCGTCCTTGCTGAAGATAATTATATCGTCGATATATACCAAACAAGTTCGGCCTATAAATTCTTTGAGGACATCGTCTATCATTATTTGGAAGATAGAGGGCGCATTTTTTAGCCCGAAAGGAAGTCGCAGGAATTCATATTTTCCATTCATGTTGGAAAATGCCGTTTTAGGGATGTCACACTTTTTCATTGGTATTTGATGGAATCCTGACGTTAAGTCCAGTGTGGTAAAATATTTGGCTTCGCCAAGGCTGGCAATAATCCCATTGATGTCCGGGATGGGATATGTATCGGGAATCGTTACGGCGTTTAACCTTTTAAAATCAATTGCCATCCGGTATTTCTTTCCTTCATCCGAGCCAGATTTCTTTGCGACAATCCATAGGGGGGAGTTATAGGGACTCTTTGACGGACGGATGATGCCTTGTGAAAGCAGTTCCTGAATTTGTCTTTCGACCTCTCCACGCATATTGACGGGGTAGGGATAGCTTTGGGTGTAAATGGGGTTTTCGGTTACTGTTTTTATCTCAGCCTGGAGGTTGGTTTGAATTTCCGTGGATTGGTCAACTGGACCGAATAAAGTTTCGTACTTTTCTAGTATCCCATATAGCTTGCTTTTCGTACGTTCGGTGACATAGTTGTCAAGGGGGATGTCTATATTAATGGAGTTAACCTGTTGCGCAGTCTTTCGCTTAAGAGGCAGAAGGATGTCTGGTTTAAGGATGAGGGTATTGAGCTCCCTATCTAACACCGCTTTAATTTCTGAGAGAGTATCATCCCCTATTATCCCGTCAAATGATTATAGACCGGGAAGGACAAAGAATGTAGTCGGCAGATCCCTACCAACAAACTGAAAAAAGTTTCCGCAGACTTTCTTGTCGATTTTGATTCTTCCCCCCACCGAGATTACGTGGAATGGTTTTTCCACTGGGGTAGTGTTTAAAGCTACGCGCTCGCTAGTGTAATTCTTGTTTGCGCCGGTGTCAACTAAGAACTCTACTATATAATATAATACGCCGGACACGAGGCTCCCATTGTAAAATTTAGTTGGTCAACTGTTGAATCTTTTTGTTCACTGGAGGCATCTTCTCCCTTCTCTTCGTCTACGGCCACTAGATGAAATAATTTTTGTTTCTTGTTTGTTTCGTTGTTTGAAAGTTTTGTTGGAAACTGACTTTTCCTTGGCCCGTCGTGCCTAGAGAACCTGGAATTTCCTGTCTGGCGGGTTTGAGAGGATGCACCGGCATCCACTCTTAAAGCCTTGTGGGGGGGGGGGGGGGGGGGGGGTCACTGTTGTTTCGCCAGCTTTGCGCAGATTGGTGGCTATTCCTGGTTTGCCCTGACCTGGCGTATGGGGAGTTGAATCCCCTCTGATTTTGATGTCGGTCTACAAAGCTCCCATTGGAGTGGGTTGCATTATTGTACCTTGAATGGTTCGTGGCTGGATTCTGCGGTGTGCCAGAGTAGTCTGTGTTGCCGCGAGGAAAATATCGCTGTGATGGAGTTTGGTACGAATCGCCGAACATTCGGCCACTTCTGTTTAATGCCTGTGGGGGGGCGGTAAATAGCGTTTCGCCGATCCACGTTCACGAACGTGAGGCATGACGAATATGCCTCAGGTAAGGATTTTGGCTTCTGCATAAGAAGCAAGGTCGGCAAGTCGCCGTTTATCCCCCTGATGAAGACATCCAAGGCTCTTCGTCTGTGTGCCTCGGCCAATGCCTTCACCGTTTCTGTGTGCACATATTTATAAGTGCTTATCGTATTTATCATGAGTGACAATTGCTTGTGAGTTGCTGATCAAGGGTTTCGATATCCCTAACGTCCGCATAATGCAAGGAGAGAACCTCCTTGATTTTCTTCCAATCCGAATCTAGAATAGTGTGAGGCACCAAGGCGGCATCTGCCGCTCCCCTAATCTAGCATCTTATGTGCCTTAAAATTGCCCTATATATTGGCTTTTGCCGAACGGGCTTATAATCACTTAAAACTTGTTCTACGCTCTGGATCCAGGAGGTATAGTGCTCCCGAGATCCATCAAACACTTGAAGTTCTTTCACGCAATCTGGTAACCTTGCTATTTCTTTGAGATCCTCCTCCGTCTGAGGAGTCACAAGAGGCTCTTCTACTGGTGTTGCCTCGCTATCGACAGATTGCCGACGAACCTCTTCTACCCTACTTTCTAAACTCCCTAGGGTTTGGCTAAGCCCTTGTATGAACTCGTCAGCGTTTGTCGATTCTACGCTTTTGAGGCTTTCCTCGAATTTCCTCAGCTGAGCGAGGATGGCGTTCACGGCGCCATTCATTTCAGTCAGCGACTTCTTCATTTCGTCGGCGTTCATGATAAGGTATGCTGAAAAGATAAGAACTGTAAGAAAATATACGTGTGGCCTACACAATCCAATGTCTCGTTCGACGATTTTTTTCGCGTTTCGATTGGAGAATTTTCAATTTTCTCTCTTTCTCTTTCACTTTTCCTTGTTATATTGGGGAATTCTCAATTTTCTCTATTTTTCTTGCACTGTTAGATTGGAGAATTTTCAATTTTCTCTCTTTCTCTTTCACTTTTCCCTGTTAGATTGGGGAATTTTCAATTTTCTCTATTTTTCTTGCACTTTTCATTGTTAGATTGGAGAATTTTTAATTTTCTCTCTTTTTCGTGCACTTTCACTTAACACGCGAACCCTGTACTCCGAAGCTCGGGCGCCAGTTATCTCCCGTCTCGTGGGAGATGTAAAAAAATTAAAGGTGCGGAGGAACTCACTGTCCTCCGATACTTGTGAAATGAAACAAGGAACGATTTCAGATTAACGTCACAACTTTTTTATTCGTGCCACTTGCACGCTAATTAACTACTGCCCTAAACATACGTTGCAACTTGCTTAAATAGAATCCTGACGTTAAGTCCAGTGTGGTAAAATATTTGGCTTCGCCAAGGCTGGCAATAATCCCATTGATGTCCGGGATGGGATATGTATCGGGAATCGTTACGGCGTTTAACCTTTTAAAATCAATGGCCATCCGGTATTTCTTTCCTTCATCCGAGCCAGATTTCTTTGCGACAATCCATAGGGGGGAGTTATAGGGACTCTTTGACGGACGGATGATGCCTTGTGAAAGCAGTTCCTGAATTTGTCTTTCGACCTCTCCACGCATATTGACGAGGTAGGGATAGCTTTGGGTGTAAATGGGGTTTTCGGTTACTGTTTTTATCTCAGCCTGGAGGTTGGTTTGAATTTCCGTGGATTGGTCAACTGGACCGAATAAAGTTTCGTACTTTTCTAGTATCCCATATAGCTTGCTGTTCGTACGTTCGGTGACATAGTTGTCAAGGGGGATGTCTATATTAATGGAGTTAACCTGTTGCGCAGTCTTTCGCTTAAGAGGCAGAAGGATGTCTGGTTTAAGGATGAGGGTATTGAGCTCCCTATCTAACACCGCTTTAATTTCTGAGAGAGTATCATCCCCTATTATCCCGTCAAATGATTATAGACCGGGAAGGACAAAGAATGTAGTCGGCAGATCCCTACCAACAAACTGAAAAAAGTTTCCGCAGACTTTCTTGTCGATTTTGATTCTTCCCCCCGCCGAGATTACGTGGAATGGTTTTTCCACTGGGGTAGTGTTTAAAGCTACGCGCTCGCTAGTGTAATTCTTGTTTGCGCCGGTGTCAACTAAGAACTCTACTATATAATATAATACGCCGGACACGAGGCTCCCATTGTAAAATTTAGTTGGTCAACTGTTGAATCTTTTTGTTCACTGGAGGCATCTTCTCCCTTCTCTTCGTCTACGGCCACTAGATGAAATAATTTTTGTTTCTTGTTTGTTTCGTTGTTTGAAAGTTTTGTTGGAAATTGACTTTTCCTTGGCCCGTCGTGCCTAGAGAACCTGGAATTTCCAGTCTGGCGGGTTTGAGAGGATGCACCGGCATCCACTCTTAAAGCCTTGTGGGGGGGGTCACTGTTGTTTCGCCAGCTTTGCGCAGATTGGTGGCTATTCCTGGTTTGCCCTGACCTGGCGTATGGGGAGTTGAATCCCCTCTGATTTTGATGTCGGTCTACAAAGCTCCCATTGGAGTGGGTTGCATTATTGTACCTTGAATGGTTCGGGGCTGGATTCTGCGGTGTGCCAGAGTAGTCTGTGTTGCCGCGAGGAAAATATCGCTGTGATGGAGTTTGGTACGAATCGCCGAACATTCGGCCACTTCTGTTTAATGCCTGTGGGGGGCGGTAAATAGCGTTTCGCCGATCCACTTTCACGAACGTGAGGCATGACGAATATGCCTCAGGTAAGGATTTTGGCTTCTGCATAAGAAGCAAGGTCGGCAAGTCGCCGTTTATCCCCCTGATGAAGACATCCAAGGCTCTTCGTCTGTGTGCCTCGGCCAATGCCTTCACCGTTTCTGTGTGCACATATTTATAAGTGCTTATCGTATTTATCATGAGTGACAATTGCTTGTGAGTTGCTGATCAAGGGTTTCGATATCCCTAACGTCCGCATAATGCAAGGAGAGAACCTCCTTGATTTTCTTCCAATCCGAATCTAGAATAGTGTGAGGCAACAAGGCGGCATCTGCCGCTCCCCCAATCTAGCATCTTATGTGCCTTAAAATTGCCCTATATATTGGCTTTTGCCGAACGGGCTTATAATCACTTAAAACTTGTTCTAAGCTATGGATCCAGGAGGTATAGCGCTCCCGAGATCCATCAAACACTTGAAGTTCTTTCACGCAATCTGGTAACCTTGCTATTTCTTTCAGATCCTCCTCCGTCTGAGGAGTCACAAGAGGCTCTTCTACTGGTGTTGCCTCGCTATCGACAGATTGCCGACGAACCTCTTCTACCCTACTTTCTAAACTCCCTAGGGTTTGGCTAAGCCCTTGTATGAACTCGTCAGCGTTTGTCGATTCTACGCTTTTGAGGCTTTCCTCGAATTTCCTCAGCTGAGCGAGGATGGCGTTCACGGCGCCATTCATTTCAGTCAGCGACTTCTTCATTTCGTCGGCGTTCATGATAAGATATGCTGAAAAGATAAGAACTGTAAGAAAATATACGTGTGGACTACACAATCCAATGTCTCGTTCGAGGATTTTTTTCGCGTTTCGATTGGAGAATTTTCAATTTTCTCTCTTTCTCTTTCACTTGTCCTTGTTATATTGGGGAATTCTCAATTTTCTCTATTTTTCTTGCACTGTTAGATTGGAGAATTTTCAATTTTCTCTCTTTCTCTTTCTCTTTTCCCTGTTAGATTGGGGAATTTTCAATTTTCTCTATTTTTCTTGCACTTTTCATTGTTAGATTGGAGAATTTTTAATTTTCTCTCTTTTTCGTGCACTTTCACTTAACACGCGAACCCTGTACTCCGAAGCTCGGGCGCCAGTTATCTCCCGTCTCGTGGGAGATGTAAAAAAATTAAAGGTTCGGAGGAACTCACTGTCCTCCGATACTTGTGAAATGAAACAAGGAACGATTTCAGATTAACGTCTCAACTTTTTTATTCGTGCCACTTGCACGCTAATTAACTACTGCCCTAAACATACGTTGCAACTTGCTTAAATAACTTCTTAGCTTAACTAAAATGTTTACATTGCAGTTCCCATTCTTTACCCAGAATTGCTCGTGCGTGCAGACAAGAATTGCTTAGCGTGCGATTCCCATAACTAATGTAAGGTGAACTAAATAAGTCACATGCTTAGCAACGTGATCGTAGGATGTGCCGTATTATTGTACCTATGCGTGTAACTTATATATATATATTTGCCGAGTCATTTGTACATTAGTTTCTTTTCACTGTCACAGCGGTTTGCATTGTGTGTTGTTAAGCGTCAGTTAATAGCGATCTTAAACTGCTCATACAGTGATCTTCAAACTGCTCAAACAGCGATTTTTTTACTGTGATCTACAAACTATTTTCACTGCCTCCGTCTGTTTAATCAATTTTTAGTTTAACTTATAATGTCTTGCAATTTTGTTAACTGCCAAGTGAAAGATGATACCGAGCGTTTCGTGTCGTGCTGGCTTTGTGATGAGCTTGCTCATATGAAGTGCCCTAGTTTGACAGCAAGGGTGTGTGGTGCGACCAGCGATAACAAGGGCGTGCGTTGGTCATGCTTGAAATGCAGATCAACGGAAGTGGACCTTTTTAAGCCTTTCAAACATACCCGAAACGCATTCTCCGAAATCGGTAAAGAACTTTCTATATTGGGTGATAAATTCAAGTATTATGAAAACCCCCCGACATACAAAATGTCCCTGCTTGCAAATGACACCAACCATCTCTTCAATTGTAATGTGGAACCAACTCCTCTAACACCCCTCTCTTTATGGTCCACCCCTGTTGACACAGCAAGTTTCCTCGGATTCCCGTTGGCGGACATTGATGAAAATTTGTGATTGGACAGACCTATTGGATGGGGCGAAGCACTGCTACAACAACAACTTCAGAAGGCACTCAAAGACGATGCCTCAAAACTAACAACCAAAAGCAATAATTATCATTTCACTGACACAAATTTTATAGTTTTTTCTTCCCTAGTTGGACACAATCTTTTCATAATATTACTTAAAAATTTAAGATTAGACATTTATTTCAAGTTGTATTTTGACTTACCAGCAACAATAGAATCATGTTTAATTTTACGCTACACAATCATTGTACTATCATGTAACGAAGCTCACTTTCTTCCAAAAATTGTTCGGCACTGCCACGTAAAATCAATGTACATGTTCTGGCATTAACGCAACCTTTAAATAATTATAAACTATAAAAATAAAATTAATGTCAAACCCACTATCAAATCTTGGAAAATGTTGAAATGTTCACCACCAACTTGACGTTCTTCAAAGTAATCATATTGCCCCAAAACACTTGAATTAATATCATTAGCTGTAGTCATAACAGCACCACCACAAGCTTTCGTTGTACGTTTCAAATCTTCTTCTGGTACACTAACAGAACTTTTCACGATCTGCAAAATACTGTGTACCAACATCACCAATTGGTAGTTTGGATAACACAACATTGGCGTCGTACTTGGCTAGTTTATTGTACAGAATACGCCATTCAGCATCAACAATTTTCTGATACTCTTGAACATTATCAATACGTACTTCAACATTGTCACGCTCAGCCTTGAATTCCAATTCTATATTTAAAATTGCAATTTTATAATTTTTGTATGACGTTGGCTCCACCAAAGAAAAGTACAGCGTCCACAACCATTTTAGAAAATAAATCTTTTTGTTGATCAATAAGTTTGGAGGACATTTCTGTGGCAGCACATTTTTCCAATAAAGCACGTTGTTGTTCCTTTGATTGGCGCTTCGACATGTTCAGCCATGTCATATTTTGGTCATGCATAATTGTAATGCTTTGCGTATAGCTTTAATGATGATACGTGCATGCACGCCTTCCTCAACATATGGCTTAACTTGTTTTAAGATTTCACATGCTTAAAGGGGTGCCATCGCCGACCTGGTAAGAGAAACTTTTTTATTCTACACGTTCTAATATAACAAAAAACTTACCTCAGCATTTTGAGATTTGACGATGTCGACTAGAGTTTTACGGCTGGATGAACAATATCCAATAGTTTCATAATGGTTTCCCCATCATTTGAAATTGTGGTCCTACCACTGGAATCAACAATATGTTTGTCCATACTGTGTGAACCCAATGTAGTGCGTACAGCGTCCACAATTGAATGCGAGGCATTGATGTTGGATATGAGTTGAGGTTCTACCTTGAGAGCTATCGGTACCCAAATATTTTTTACACAAAAACTCATGTACCCAATACAAGTTCAGGACGTTTATATTTATCGACACGCTGTCCGGTGTGGCCCAAATGTTGGAAATATTCAGTTGGCACTGTTGAGAAAAAATATGGATCAATGAACACAAGTAAAAGTTTTTTACCATCTGTTGTTACTTTACAAACATATAAGGCATTGGAAACCACGAGCAGCATCTACAAATTGCATATGAGCCTTGCAACGATTACATCTAATTGGACCCAATTCACCAAAATTTACAATGGGTGGCTCATATTCACCCTCAACTGTGCGTGCCATTGGTGAGATGGTAAGTGTAAAGGACAAAGTTGTTGTTTTTAATAAATCAGCTGTTGCAGGTATGCAATAAAAAAAGGTCTGCAAACGAGAAAGATCAATGTAATTGCCAAACAAAAAATTAATTTTGAATATCAATACCTAGCGTAACGTGGCGAGGAGTTACCCTGATCTTGTGCCACATATTTTGTGGTCACCAATGGTGGTAATAAACCCTGTTCATTATTAATAAAAGCACCACCAGCGCTGTTTTGATTTTCAACTATAACGCTTATCGGATTAGGCATCTGATCGGGATCTAAACGGCGTTGGGCTACTGTTGCGGCTGTTGATATATACCAGTACCAGGTGCAGGTGGTTGCTAAAGAAAATAATACAAAAATAATCATCAGTAACGTTTGAAATATATTAGTTGTATTAGCATACATTATAACCATGACGTCCGGGTATTGGTTGACCCGGCATGGGTGGCTGACTGGGCATTGGCGCCTGTCCAGGTTGTGTTGGTGGCATCATTTGACCCATGTAACCACCTGGCGCACTTGGTTATTGTAGAGGATAGCCTGGATGTTGAGGTTGTTGAGGGCAACCAGGTGGACCAGGTTGTGGTGGATAGACCGACTGTTGTGGCATTGGCAGATAGGTTGTTGCTGCTGCTGTCATTGCATACAAAATGGCTTTTGGTTTGAACTCCGGAAATAGCTTTCAAAAGAGTGGACTTACCGTGTCCAATCCTGCCAATATTGATTGTTGCCTGACGCGAAATTACCTCTGGCGATAATGGGGACAAATTTTCGATATCCTGTAAATAATAGTTTTTTATTAATTCAAATTATATTAAAGCAAATCCTACAATATAACAGATTGAACGATGCAGATTTTGTAGCACCAGTAATGAAAATGAATGAATGGATGTGTACCGATATGGGAAAATGATGTTAGATTTCCCAGAAAATGACTTTTCCCATATCGCATTAAAACTTACTTGATTTTGGTTCCTTTGTGGAAAATATAAATGTATTATTAATATAAAATGCAAATACCGTAGCGCACACAACACTTAATTTAAATCTAGTTTTTATTATATCCGAAATTATTTGTAAATCAATTTTTATTACTCTGCTGTTACTGCACTTGTGGTTTCAAGCTGAAAACAACAAATGGCGGATTCGCATAAAATTTTTGTGACTTATTTGAGGGTACTTTGCATGTAAGAAAAGGCAAGCATATATGGATCGGACATTTCAATTAGGCCATCTCATTCTGTCATACTAGCAATTGTGGAGCAATGTGGGATATTCTGTTTTTGGTCGCCATTTTCAGTCACTAGATTTTTGCTGGGTTATGTGATTGTGCACTTCGGTCACACTTATAGGTTATGAGCATAGCACTCTTCTGCTCACACACGTCACAATGCTCGTCAAATGGCGGTCATTTCGGTTATTTCACTCTACATTTTCGAGTCATTTGACAATCAATTTTACTGCGGTTTTACCATTTATATAACCGCCATATAACTCGAATTTTACCTACCGATTTACTTTACTGGAGCAGCCGCATGAATAAAATATCAACAAAAAAAAAAATGAATTTTCAATATTTATTTTTAATTTTAATAACCAATCATAACATATAATATAAACACTTATTTAAAAAAACACTTATATAATAAAGAATATTATATATGAGGCGCCTAGATGCAAAACCAGATATTTAAAAATTTTAAAATAATATTTAAATTGCTACAATATTGCATCGCCAAGCCAACATTCTAAAAACCCTTATTGAAAATTCATAACAACTTTAAAAATTTCAGCGTTTTTGTGCTTTTCTAAGTTTTACATATCATGGATTTATTTGGTTTTGCATCTTGGAGCCTCATATATACATGAAATTGCAACTTAAATTAATACATTTAATATAAAAAAGAAGTAAGTACTTTAATAATAACATACAAAATATATTAATTTGAGCTATATTGCTGCAGCAGCTAACTTTATATTTGGACAATTCAGAAGTGTGTTATATTCATGTAAAATTTGAGTTGTTTCCATGGTTTCGAATAAAAAATTTTATTATTTGAATCAATTTAAGTCGACAACTTAAAGCTAAGCTCTTTTTTCAGATCAAGAATATTAAAAGGTGTCGTGGAATCCGATTGCTGTCGTAATTGAATTTGAAAGTAATAAAGTAAAGTAAAATATGGACTTAAAAATGTAGGACTATTAATTGAGTCAGATTTATTATTGTTCTAAATCTAATCATTCAAGCAATAATTCTGCACCCCTTAGCAGGAGTATTGATTGGTTTCAAGTCTAATTCCGACAGCGATCGGATCACGACATACCTTATTATATGTATATGTACAAGAAATTGCAACATAAATTAATACAGTTGATATAAAAAAGAAGTAAGTATATACTTTAATTATAACATACAAAATATATTAATTGAAACAAGTAAGGAAGGCTAAGTTCGGGTGTAACCGAACATTACATACTCAGCTGAAAGCTTTGGAGACAAAATAAGGGAAAATCACCATTTAGCAAAATGAACCTAGGGTAAACCTGGAATGTGTTTGTATGACATGGGTTTCAAATGGAAGGTATTAAAGAGTATTTTAAAAGAGAGTGGGCCATAGTTCTATAGGTGGACGCCATTTCGGGATATCGCCATAAAGGTGGGCCAGAGCTCACTCTAGAATGTGTTTGTACGATATGGGTATCAAATGAAAGGTGTTAATGGGTATTTTAAAAGGGAGTGGGCCTTAGTTGTATATGTGAAGGCGTTTTCGAGATATCGATGAAAATGTGGACCAGGTTGACCCAGAACATCATCTGTCGGGTACCGCTAATTTATTTATATATGTATTACCAGGAACAGTATTCCGGCCAAGATTTCAAGGGCTTTTGATTCCGCCCTGCAGAACTTTTTCATTTTCTTCTACTTAATAGTAGGTGTCACACCCATTTCACAAAGTTTTTTCTAAAGATATATTTTGTGTCAACAAACGAATCCAATTACCATGTTTAATCTCTTTTTTCATATTTGGAATAGAATTATGGAATTTTTTTAATTTTTCGTAATTATCGATATCGGAAAAGTGGGCGTGGTCATAGTCGGATTTCATACCAGGATAAAGTGAGTTCAGCTAAGTAAATGAACTAAGTTTAGTAAAGATATATCGATTTTTGCTCAAGTTATCGTGTTAAAGGCCGAGCGGAAAAACAGAAGGTCGACTGAAATGTGGACCAGGTTGACCCAGAACATCATCTGTCGGGTACCGCTAATTTATTTATATATGTAATACCACGAACAGTATTCCGGCCAAGATTTCAAGGGCTTTTGATTCCGCCCTGCAGAACTTTTTTATTTTCTTCTACATAATAGTAGGTGTCACACCCATTTCACAAAGTTTTTTCTAAAGATATATTTTGTGTCAACAAACGAATCCAATTACCATGTTTAATCTCTTTTTTCATATTTGGAATAGATTTATGGAATTTTTTTAATTTTTCGTAATTATCGATATAGGAAAAGTGGGCGTGGTCATAGTCGGATTTCATCATTTTTTATACCAGGATAAAGTGAGTTCAGCTAAGTACGTGAACTAAGTTTAGTAAAGATATATCAATTTTTGCTCAAGTTATCGTGTTAGAGGCCGAGCGGAAGGACAGAAGGTCGACTGTGTATAAAAACTGGGCGTGGCTTCAACCGATTTCGCCCATTTTCACAGAAAAAGTTACCGTCATAGAATCTATGTCCCTACCAAATTTCACAAGGATTGGTAAATTTTTGTTCGACTTATGGCATTAAAAGTATTCTAGGCGAATTAAATGAAAAAGGGCGGAGCCACGCCCATTTTGAAATTTTGTTTTTTTTTTGTATTTTGTTGCACCATCTCATTACTGGAGTTAAATGTTGACATAATTTACTTATATACTGTAAAGATATTAAATTTTTTGTTAAAATTTGACTTAAAAATTTTTTTTTTTTAAGTGGGCGTGTTCGTCATCAAATTTTGCTAATTTTTATTTAGCACACATATAGTAATAGCAGTAACGTGCCTGCCAACTTTCATCATGATATCTTCAACCACTGCCAAATTACAGCTTGCAAAACTTTTAAATTACCTTCTTTTAAAAGTGGGCGGTGCCACGCCCATTGTCCAAAATTTTACTAATTTCCTATTTTGTGTCATAAGGTCAACGCACCTAGCAAGTTTCATCGCTTTATCCGTCTTTTTTTCGAAATTTTCGATATCGAAAAAGTGGGCGTGGTTGTTATCCGATTTCGTTCATTTTAAATAGCGATCTGAGATGAACGCCCAGGAACCTGCATACCAAATTTCATCAAGATACCTCAAAATTTACTCAAGTTATAGTGTTTACGGACGGACGGACGGACATGGCTAAATGAATTTCTTTTTTCGCCCAGATCATTTTGATATATAGAAGTCTATATCTATCTCGATTAGTTTATGCCGTTTCGGATTACCGTTATGCGAACAAAGTTAATATACTGAGCTCTGCTCAGCTGATTATAATAAATGTAAGGCACGATAACCTCCGAAGAGATTTTAGGCCGAGCTTCTCTTCCAATTTGCGTCGTGCTCCTTTTTTAATTTTTCCTACAAATTGGCGGGATGGGACCTACTTGTTTTATGGCGACTCCGAACGGCATCTTCGGGGCAGATGAGTTTTCACTGAGAGCTTTTCATGGCAGAAATACACTCGGAGTGCTTGCCAAACACTGCCGAGGGGCGAACCCGCTTAGAAAAATTTTCTTCTAATTGAAAAATATAATAATTAAATGCTTACAAAGCTTAAGCGTTTTTTGTTTTAAACTTACTGTCAAACTAAAATTTTAATAAATTTCACATTTCAAATGCCGCCGCAACAGCTTGCACTAAGCAAGTAAAAAAATGCGTAATCATTGTTCATGCTCAAACAAAAATTGTTTAAGCTTTTGCTGCGGCAGTCAAACATACTGCGCCGTTGTCTTGTTGGTCAATCGTGAGCCGCAATAGCCATTGGTGGGAATTGATATTCATTATAAGGTAGCGAAGGCACGGTCCTGCGCAAGCACATGGCTAATCTGTGTTGGCAAAAGATATGATGATACTGTCTTCGATAGTTAGTCGGACGAGCCGCTACTCGGCGAAGTAGAGATAATTGTTGTGTCGGTGGCAGCAGTTACAACAGCAGTTTCTGATTTTGCATCATCAGTACAGTGTGATGAATTCTTCTCTGCCTTTTCCAATTGCTTGGCGGCAGCAATTTTTGATGCTTGTAAAGCTTCAGCTGTAATGCAAATAAATAGATAGGTTAAAGTGGTTTTCGTATGTTATTCAATAACTCACCATCTAATGCCATCATCACAGACTTCTCATCGATTTTGAATATGTGTACTATTTCAGTATTCTTTTGGTGCAATATTTTCGATTCTATGTAACATTTTCATGTCGCGTATATCATGAATATGTCTACTATCCGTAAGGCAGAATATTAGGCGCGTTCGAATCATTCGTATACTATGTATATTTTAGCCGTAGACGCAATGGCAGATATTTTGGTCCTTTTTGAAGAGTAACATTTTTAAACAGTTGGGGTTCTCTGCTGTCACCATCACCACTAGAGAGATATTGAAGAGACGCTCGACCAAGATAATATGCTGCGATTTACGCGCATAGATTTCTTCCACCTTGTCACAGTTACTTATGGAGAAAATGCGAAAGCCATCTTCACCATCTAATACGGAAATTGTAGAGGAAATTGTGCTAAAAGGGGTAAAGTATTGTATATGTTAAAGTATAGCAAAGTCCCAGCGGCTTTGTCCTGGTGAAAATTTGGTTTGAATAGGTCTCATTCTTCATTTTCAGAAACACGTACGAAGTTACCTCGTAAAATATTAAAAATCCTCAACGCTTTTTTGCAATAACTCCAAAAAAAGTCATATTCAAACCGGTGTCCCCTCCCTACTTCTGTTTAACTTCTACAAAACAATAGCTATCTTCACCACCAGAAAGAGTCCCTATTGTTTCCTACGCCTATACTATTGTTTCGTACATCGATGAGCTTTGTAATAAAATAAACAGCTATCTCTCTGATCGCTTCGGATTTTTCTCCTCGCGAAACCTGACATTGTCACCGAATAAATCATCGGCGACCTTATTTACAACATGGAAGCGCCAAATGTCGACCACATCGCATTACGCTACCGACTGTCTTGCACCCTAAAATCTAGGGCGTGACGTTCGATCAGGATCTACATTTTGGTTAGCATGCAGCCGCAATTGTACCGAAAATCCAGCGCCGTAATAAAATCCTCAAATCTCTTGCTGGCAGTACTTGGGGAAAAGACAAAGAAACGCTCATTACAACATAAAAAGCAATTGGCCAGCCGATTGCATGCTACGCGTCCCCTATATGGTCGCCAAGCCTAAAAACTACTCACTGGAAGATAGAGATATACGCCGCCGATAAACGCCGCCGCCGCCGCCGATTTTGGTCGTTTTTCGCACGCCGCCGCCGAATGTCAAAAATATCGGCGCGTCGGCGCGGCGTCCGGCGCGGTACTATATTTTGTACTTATTTTAGGCTATATAATGCTGATTATCTACATCGAAAATGGGTTCGATGTTATAAAAATGGGTATCAAATGACTCGTGTTGCTATCAGCATTAAGAACACTAATACCAAAATAAATTTTTTTTAGATCGGCTTAAAGTTGTTTTCTAAAAACTATGCATTTCAAACCCCAGAGGTTTGAATAAAAATTTAAAATATAAGATCTCTTTTAAGTGGAATTTAGTGGAAAAAGAAGTGAACAATTTCTTGTCACTTTCTTACATTTTTTATTATAGTACTTAAGTAAATTGTTAAAGGTAAGGTAAAAGTATACAACAGCGGTCGACTGCAAAATCGCGTCCGAAAATATCGGGAGGGGTGTCAAACTGCGCGTCTTGACCTCGTCCACAACAATCCGAAGGTGGAAAAGAAAAACTTCAACTCTGTCAAGAGATAGGAGTAAACCGCTGTTCTAGACATTACCAAATAAATAAAATTTCATTTTACCAGAACCAGAAGCATCCAGAAGGTGAAGCATTTGATTTTGTCATCTGGGAGGGTTTCTCTACCAAATATTGGTAATTTTTTACGACAGCATGACACTGCTAATACGCGTCCAAAAACATCGAGCGAGGTATCAAACGGCGCGTCTTGACAACAGTATTAATAATCCGAAGGCGGAGAATAAAAATTTTAACTCGTTCAAAAGATATTAACGAAAACCCGAAATAAGACCCACGGGTCCCTCCGAAACCGGGGGTGAAATCCATAGTATTTTTGCGCAGAACATCTTTCTGCGTTGGCGGCCTTCGGCCACGGTGATGCACAATTTTTTTTGTGGGTACAACACAACAAAAACCACATGAAAATCGCCAACTTCAACTGCAAATATCTCCGGACAGAGATTATTGTTCTCGAGATTAATACGCGTCTTTTGACACCTCTCTCGATATTTTTGGTAGCGTATTGGCAGTCGACCCCTCATCTAGACTTTAACCTTGACCAGTTATAAATAATGTATTAGCAATTTGTTCCGATAGTTACTATGTAAATAACATCACTTTTCTTTTTTGAACGAACTATTCAACTAGATGTTTTTACATAAATACACAAGTGAGTATACATGAAAGAGTAAGCACCGATTTCAAATATTTTAGAAACTTATTTATGTATATATACCGCTGGACAGTGAATAAATCAAAATGAATCTGAATACTTTACTTTTCGCAAACCATGAATGCAGCCATTTTCCTAGTTCACCAACTTCTTTGTACCACCAAATAACGAATTGAAGTGGAGGAAACCGCGGTATTTTTTATTCAAAATCTTCGGATGTAGCTATTTTCTCACTTAAATTAGATGCATTTGGCAAAAAACAGAAACTTTTGGCTTTTAGACATCAATTTTGGCGCCTTGTTTACAAATATCAGGCGTGTTCTTTTTGAATCAAAAGCAAACCAATGTTGCCCGAAGCATTTTCCTCTGTTCTTTCCGTTGGGTTTTGGGTAATTATCAAGTTCGAGACAACTGCTAAATGTCGGGAATATTTTAATAAAGAGTATTAAGCAAGATTTTTGTTTTGAACAAATTACCTAAAATATGGGCCTAGAATTTACACCGAAAGCTCACTTCAGATAGGACCCATTTATATTTGACTTTTGCGTTTCTGTCATTATCGTTAATTGGAGAAAATAAACATGATATGCAAATTAAAATATTTTTTAGAATAGAGCAGATGGAGCTAAAAATTATAAAATTTTTCATGGCTTCCAGAAATTTGAAATTTTGAATGACATCGCAGGACAAAATGTAAGTTTTTTAATTTTTGTGTATTGCTTACAGCAATTAAAGCGGGAGTCATTGGTGCCGTATATGGTATCTCTGTAGTGGTATCCCTAACGTAATCAGCTGTTTATCGTTACGATGGTAAACCAAAAACCAATTTGTTGGCTACGATACGGTTACGACCTCGGCGGCACCAATAATCGAAAGCATTCATTCCTATAAGGTTGGTCGAATCAGTTGTTATAGGGTTACCGATACGGTTACCAATAAAGCAGCAATGTCTGCAGCTTAAGACGTGTGTTGTCAAAGACTGCTGTATACGCAGCGTAAGCGCCAAAACAAAGCAAAACGCAAATGTGTTCGGGCCTTTGTTTGTTAAGTTGAAGACTTTAATTTTCTATATATTGGAATTATCAATTAAATAAAATCCTTTTTCTCGAAAGAAAGCGTGAAAAGTTTTTAGTTTTATTATCTAAATTTTTTCTAAACTTGATAATATTTTACTACAGAAGTCGCCTGCTAAAATACAACAAAAATTTACAACAAGCCCATCAAAACTTTCAATCGGTTTTTGAAAATATGATCTCTAGTACACGAATCAAATTTTTACCGTTTAACTAATGGGTGTCAACTCTTGACAGAAGCGAAACTTTAAAACTCCCGATTTCGCATTATGCATATAAAGGTCAAAGTGCACCTTTTCGACATTTTTAGACGTATTGTAGCAAGCCAACCGGTTGTTGTTCTTGTAGAATTGCCGGCCGACCGGTCGTAAAGTATTGCGGCGACTTTGACAGATAAACGCGCTTCAATGCTTCATATTCCACAAACAGCCAGACCGGGCCTAAACAATACATTTAACACATCTGTCGAGACAAAGGATTCAATGTTAATCCGTCATGAATGATTCAACTTCAAAGCGAAATAAAAGTTAAAGCAAATTTAAACTTTTGATGAATTCGCATTTAATTTCCCGTCCATAAATACCTTTTACAAAATATAAAAAACAATAGTTCAGGCACCCCGTGCTATTACACATTATGGTCGATATTTTGACACCAACCAAAATTACGCCATTTATGGGGTTACACCTGTTGGATGGTTCAGCGTCGAAAAGTAGCCTCTACAAATTCCAGTAATGTAAAGGAGCTTTTACATTTAAAGGGCGCCTTTTCGTTGAATATCTGGCGGCATCCACTTACCAAAGAACAGTCATATAATGCCCCTATTGTAATTAAAACAACCCAACTTTAAGACAACTCAACTCCTGTTTGGTATTACGAATTGCAACTTATTTCAGTTGAAGTTGAATTGATGTTTTCAACCTGTAAAAGTGATGATTTGACAGATAAATGAACTGGTGATCAATTTGTGGCTGAAATGTAAGCATTTGCAAGTGATTTTTTATTAATAGCAAAATGGATATTAGCATAGAATTATTTTGTGACGAAAATGTTGGTGACATGTTGCGATTACGAAAAAATTTACGTGATCAATCCAATCCCTTGGAATTACCAAGTACCAAGTAAGAAAACGTTTAAGTGGCAATTGATGAGCTTCTAATGTAGTTATTTTCCGTTAAGTAAGGAATCATTTTACTCTTTACTAAACGAAATTAATGGCCATTTCTGCAATCGCGTTACGCACTACACTCCGATTCCTTGCTGACGGCAGCTATCAAAAATTCTGTGGAAATGATTTTAGTGTTGGACTGGCATAACCTACAACATCTAAAGTTATTAAAGATGTATTAGATATTATTGAGGAGCATATTTGTGCGAAGTGGATTAAAACCCAAATGACTGCAGAGTAGCAAAGCGGTTCAAAAATCGCGTTTTCCTCTAAAACAGGATTCCCAGGAGTAGTTGGTTGTATCGATGGGACTCACGTTCGCATAATTTCACCTATTTTGGCTGCATCCGAACTGCGGCTGGTCTCGTCCGACTTCGGGATGTTGCTCCATAAGGTCAATAACATTTTCAAAGCAATCTTTCGTTGAAACTTTGTTTTTACTATAAATGTGCACAGAACTGCTGATTATAAAATTTGTTTAAATTAATTTTACAAGGCCTAAAACCCGCTTTCCATTTTTTATAATATTCTTTCCAAACAACTTCAAAATTTTCTGAGACAATCAGTAATCAGTTGTCAGATTTTGATGCCTTTGACAACTACACCAACACAAGGAAGTAAACGGTAATGCCACAAAAAGTGGTTAGAATAGACAACTCAACCGACATTTTTTTGACAGGTGAGTTGTAATCATCTGTAATACCAAATTGCGAAATTTGAACCCAATGAGAGTTGAGTTGTATACCGTAATAGGGGCATAAATTTCAGTGAGATTTATCGATTATCTGAGAGCTATCACATCCCTACAAATATAATTTAAATCCAAATAGTGTAAATCCCTTGCGCATATAATTTTCAGTTCAGTTGTGGGAATAAAGGTAAGTTTTCGGTAAGAGACTTGTTGAGGGGTCGACTGCTAATACGCGTCAAAAATATCGAGAGAAGTGTAAAAAGACGCGTATTAATCTCGAGAACAATAATCCGAAGGCGAAAAAGAAAAATGTTATCTCTATCTGGAGATATGGTAGTTGTGCAGTTTAGGGGCCCCACCCTAAAGTTGGGCCAAGAATTTCGGGTGAGGTATCAAAATACGCGTATTAATCTCGAGAACAATAATCCGAAGGCGGAAAAATTTGATCTCTGTCCGGAGATATTTGCAGTTGAAGTTGGCCATTTTCATGTGATTGTTGTAATTGTACCCACAAAAAAAATTGTGAACGCAGAAGGATATCACCGTGGCGGTAGCCGCTAATACGCGTCCAAAAATATCGAGAGAGGTGTCAAACGACGCGCCTTGAATTCAGTATTAATAATCCGAAACCGGAAAATAAACATTTTAACTCGTTCAAAAGATATTAACGAAAAACCGAAAAAAGACCCGCGGGTCTCTCCCAAACCGGGGGTGAAATCCATAGTATTTTTGCGCAGAACATCTTCCTGCGTTCGCGGCCTTCGGCCGCGCTTATAAAAAATGGTAATAGTCTAGTTGAGGGGTCGACTGCTAATACGCTACCAAAAATATCGGGTGAGGTGTCGAAAGACGCGCATTAATCTCGAGAACAATAGTCCGAAGGCGGAAAAGAAAAATTTCATCTCTGTCCGAAGATATTTGCAGTTGAAGTTGGCGATTTCCATGTGGTTGTTGTTATGTTGTACCCACCAAAAAAATTGTGCATCACCGTGGCGGTAGCCGGCCAATTGCCGCCAACGCAGAAAGGTGTTCTGCGCAAAAATACTATGGATCCGACCCCCGGTTTCGGAGGTACCCGCGGGTCTTTTTTCGGTTTTTTGTTAATATCTTTTGAACGCGTTAAAATTTTTATTTTCCGCCTTCGGATTATTAATACTGATGTCAAGACGGGTCGTTTGACACCTCTCTCGATATTTTTGGTAGCGTATTAGCAGTCGACCCCTCAACTAGACTATTACCTAAAAAATAACCCTGGGCTACGCCATGCCAAGTCCGGGTTCTCCGTTCACAATTTGTTTTGTGGGTACGATTACAACAATCACATGAAAATCGCCAACTTCAACTGCAAATATCTCTGGACAGAGATACAATTTTTCTTTTCCGCCTTCGGATTATTGTTCTCGAGATTAATACGCGTCTTTAGACACCTCTTTCGATATTTTTGGACGCGTATTAGCAGTGTCATGCTGTCGTATAGAATTACCCATTTTATTATTAGTAGATAGTGCAAGTAGCTTTTGTTTGATGTACCAACATCTTTAATTAATGAAGACTTATAATAAAAATATGTTATGTAAGAAAGCGTTTATTATGTGAAAATGCATAAAAGCTAACTCATTTGTTCTTAAATTTTATGCATTTTCGTTCTGCTTTATCGGCCTGTAACTTACAGATGGAAAAGGCAGTGAAGGATTACATAATCAAACTACAAGTTGCAAGTAGCCGACGTAAAAGCAGTGTTTGGCAATTTTTCGGAACGTTAGAAGAGGCTATAGTTGGAAAAACTATCGAAAAAGAAAAAGTTTTTTGCAACCTTTGTCTAACAAAACAGAAAAATGAGGATTCATCCATAATTTTTTCTTGGTAAGTTTTGAGCCTAGTACTTTTTCTATTTCACAAGTAACAAATATTTTAGTTCCAAGATCCAGTCATATAGCAAAAACGTTTCTACAGGTCATCTAACGAGGAACTTAAAAAATGAACACAATATTCGTGATTTCTATTCTGAAAGTAGTTCTAACATATCAAATTTTTTTAAAAAATGTCCTAAAAAATCTTCCAGTTTTGGGAATTGAATGTTCCAATTCCAATACATGGCAAGAGGACTTCTAAATTGCCTCTTAAATCGCCAGGTTAACAAACGTAAAAGGGCACTATACTTGCAACATTAGATGTGCCTAAGCAACTAACACATGCCGCAATGTAAATACCCGTCACACAAAGTCTCCTTTAATATTTTTTTATTTGTAAATCCAGTCTTGGGCAAAAGTTGAAAATTTATATAATGCATCCTGAGCTTCTTCACATGAGCTCCAAATATTTAAAACGTATAAATGGCTATTGGGAAGAGACTTGCCATTGTGGATGGCACGACATTTAGTACCGTTAGTACCGTTCCATACAATTTCCAATAATGGAATAAAAGATTTCCTAAAAAAATACAAAGTTGTATTAGTTGATGGTGATATACCACATTTCAAAACCATTTCAACAACAGCGTTAGATGACGTTTATGAATGCGTTTTAAACACAGTTCGACAAAAAATCTCTGGCCAGGAACATTTTGCACTAACATTTGATTTGTGGACTGATAATTTTCGAAGAAGAAATTATATTACATTTACTTTTCATTATCTCGTCTCACACTGGCAATAACATTTTAACAGAACTTGAACAAGTAATAGATTTTTTCAAATTAAAGCAGGGAACCAATTTTGTTGTCACTGATCAAGGTAGTAACATTAAAAAAGCCATTGATTTAGGGTGCATCAACAACCATTTCTGCCTTGGGCATGGGCTACATTATTTGCTTACTATAGATGGCTATAATTCCGTCCCTGAAGTAAGCAACTTAATTGCGAAATGCAAAAGTATTGCAAGGGCCCTTCGTTTTAAAACAGATGTTTTAAGATGCCAAGGTGATACAATACAACACGAAATTTTAGCAAATACTGACAACTTGGAGGAACTCCTTGCTTCCGAAGACTTGTGTTGGGTCGACTACGATGACGGATTTGGTCCACTAGACGATGTTCCGTTAGAAAAGTATAAGCAAATCAACAATCCTAATGACTTACATGGTAGTTTGATGGGCAAAAGAAATGTCACTCTAAAAAACGCGGTCGCAACAAGATGGCACAGCGTTCTGTCAATGCTTGATAGTCATGGGTCTCAAAGAGCCGCAATAAATAAATTGCTGAAAAACTGTAATAAAACTGACTTGATTTTACTAGAAGCTGAAGCACAGCTTATGTACAAGTTGAAGGACTTTTTACAAAAATTCAAAGATGCTGTGAACATTTTGTCTGGCGATTCATATCCATCTATTTCTCTTGCATTAATTATTCGAACGGAGATAGTGACAATATTATCTCAGAACGTCGACATTGATTTGGATGAGAATAATGCAAACTTTTCACAGTTGCATTTAATTCAAAAAATTAAAAGTAATATAAGAAGCAAACTAGACTATAGATTTCCAATAAATTCTATATTAGTGTGCGCAGCGCTGCTGGATCCGCGCTTTAGCACACTGGATTGTGTCACGGACTACTGCAACAACAGAAATATTACGAAAGTAAATTTTTTAATTAAAATGTATAAATCCCTTATTGGTGACTCAAAAAATACCGAAGGTAATAATGATAAAGATATTTCTCCACCTTCCTCTAAAATATTGAAGCTTGCGCAGAGGTATTCCACAAATTCAAAAAATATGAATTTATCAGCAGAATGCCATTTGCTGTTGAGTTTGTCTTCAAACCAAAATGTTTCAAATTTCTGGAGGGAAAACGCTGCTGCAATGCCACTATTATCTAAGTTGGCACAAAAAGTTTTGTGTATTCCGGCAACGAGTACACCCAGTGAGCGGGTTTTTTCTATTGCTGGCCTTACTGTTACAAATAAACGGTCACAGCTCAGCCCGCACAACGTAAACAAAATTATTTTTATTCACAATAACTATGAATCTTGCAAAGAAAATTTCAAATAGGTATTTTTTATATGAATACTGGAAAGGCATTTTTAGTGGCCTAAAATATAGACATAAAATAGCTGTTCTTACAAGATGTATCTGAATAAAAACGTCATTATACAATAAATATATTCATTTTAATCTTTAAATTCAGGAAGTGTTAAATCTAAGCATTTGGGAGAAATTTGCTGGATATAAATTTGAGAACCATAAATTTTTCAAAATTTCTGTAAGGTCAGAGAGTAATTGAAAAAACTTGTGGAGATCAAAATTTATTTACCAAGTACGACGGCGTCAGCCGGCGCGCTGACTTCGCCGCCGCCGCCGATATTTTACCAAGTCTACGCCGCCGCCGCCGATAAAGTAATCGGCGTAAACCTCTACTGGAAGAAGCTACAGGCCTGCCAAAATACTGCTCTCAGAACCGCCACGGGTTATCAATGAATCCCAATATGAACATGCATGGCATGCAAGAAATGAACATCGCCGGAGGTGGTGGGCCAAATCCAATGATACAACCTGGAGTTCCGTCTGTGTGAATGATGCGAGCATCACCACAACAACAAATGCAATCTCAAGTTTGAAATGCTCCTCAACAACAACAGCAACAGCAAGCTGAAAAAATGGACAACATTATAAGGTCAAAAGTCTTCTTTCGCCACTTCGGGAATTACTACTCCTTACACTAAGTACTGGCGCATTGGCATTACAAGAACATAATTTAGCAGATAATCTTAAACGTGATGCATGATGCGCGACATGCAGAATATTTGAAAAACAGTTGGAAGATTTTTATGCCTATTGTCAAATTGAATTACATTATAAACAACCTACAATGCATGCAACAATTATCATCGGCATAACATTATTTACCTAGCGCTGTAGCAGCACGTATGGAACCCAATATGCAAGACACCCCTGGTTGACCTATGACATATTCTACATACCTTAATGTTGCACGTGTTCATGTGCAATCGGCAAAATATATACATGATACTCTAATTAGTGCTGCACAGAATATTTCACAGGCTGATTGATAAATATTTAAGATAAATAAGCTGTATTATCGAAAAATACATTCGTAGAGCGCTTGAAATAACAGATTTCTCTGTTAACATTTAATTATAATAGAAAATCGCTGTATTTTTATTTATTTCTTTTAACATGTGGCTCTCCTGTGCAAAGATAATTTGACTACAGTCCGTGGAAAGAATATCCTACCACCTTTACTTCACTTGAACAACAACAACACCCTCCCCGAAGGTTTTGGGGAGTGTTATCGATGGTGGTGATCCTTTGCTGGATATAGATCCGGGACGTTTTGGTAACAATGCACCATTAAGGTACTAGCCCGACCATCTCGGGAACGATTAATATGATCACATTAAACCTTCTAAGCCATCCCGCCCAACCCCCTAGTTCCTCGAGGAAATTGGGGTCGCCAGAGCCTCGTCTGCTAAATATGTGTGTGATACATTCATATTTGTTACAGGATTCCTCTCGCATAGATGAGGTTTACAATTGGGTTGCGGAAGCTCTGAAGCTATAAAGCTTTGTCGCGTATCAACCCCTTGAGTCCCTCGTTTACTTAGGTGTACAAACATGTTTTGATTGTTTTGTGATAAGGCTGAGCTACATTACACTGAACAAGTCCACGGCGACGTTACTGATCCGTTTAACGCCTTACAGGTAGTTGGCAAAAGATACGAAGAAGGCACTACCCCCAGCGGGTTAGGGAGTTAGAATATACCCGCGGTAGGTATGCCTGTCGTAAGAGGCGAAGAAAATACCAAATTCAAGGGGTTGTGTAGCGCAACCATTTCAGATTGCCAGCGCAATATATAGCTTCGCCAAATCCAATTGTCAACCTCACCTTCGAGCGGCGAGTCCTGTTTCACTAACAGACGAGGCTCTGGCGACCCCAAGCTCCTCATGGAACTTGGGGTGGAGAGGGAGGGATGGCTTGAAGGTTTAATGTGGCCATACAAATTGTTCCCGAGATGGTCGGGCTAGCACCTTAATGGAGCTGTGTTACCGGAGCGTACCTGATCTGTATCCGGCAAAGGACCAACACATCGATAACACTCCGCAAAGCCTGCGGGGAGCAAACTATCGCGACAACAACATCAGAAGGCACTCGAAGACGATGCCTCAAAACTAACAACCAAAAGCAATAATTATCATTTCACTAAATTTTATAGTTTTTTCTTCCGGATTTGGACACAATCTTTTCATAATATTACTTAACAATCTAAGATTAAACATTTTTTTCAATTTTTATTTTGACTTACCCGCAACAACAGAATCATGTTTAATTGTATGCCGCACAATCACTATAGCATCATGTAACGAAGCTCAGTTTCTTCCAAAAATTGTTCATGTACATAATGTACATGTTCTAGCATTAACGCAACCTTTAAAAAATAAAAAATATGAAAATAAAATCAATGTCAAACCCACTATGAAACCTTAGAAAATGTTGAAACGTTCACCACCAACATGACGTTCTTCACATTGACCCAAAACACTTGAATTAATATCATTAGCTTTAGTCATAACAGCACCACCACAAACTTGCATTGTACGTTTCAAATCTTCTTCTGGAACACTAACAGCACAGAAGCAACATCACCAATTGGTAGTTTAGATAACACAACATTGGTGCCTTACTTAGCTAGTTTATTGTACATAATACGCCATGCAGCATCAACAATTTTCTGATATTCTTGACATTTATCAACACGTACTTCAACATTATCACGCTCAGCCTTCAATTCCAGTTCTATATTTAATATTGCGATTTTATATTTTTTGTATGACTTTAGTCCATCAAAGAAAAGTAAAGCGTCCACAACCATTTTAGAAAAGAAATCTTTTTGTTAATGAATAAGTTTGGAGGACATTGCTGTGGCAGCGCATTTTTCGAATAAAGCACGTTGTTGTTCCTTTGATTGGCGCTTCTACATATACAGCCGTGCCATATTTTGGTCATGCATAATTGTAATGTTTTAAGTATAGCTTTAATGATGATACGTGCATGCACGCCTTCCTCATCATACGGCTTAACTTGTTTTAAGATTTCACCTGTTTAAAGTACTACTGAAGTGGCGCCATCGCCGACCTGATAAGAGAAACATTTTTGTTCTACACATTCTAATATAACAAAAAACTTACCTCAGCATCTTGAGATTTGGCGATGTTGACTAGAGTTTTACGGCTGGATGCACAATTACCAATAGCTTCAGAATGGTTGCACCATCATTTGAAATTGTGGCCTTACCACTAGAATCAACAAGATGCTTGTCCATACTGCGTGGACTCAATGTAGTGCGTACAGCGTCCACAATTGATTGCGAGGCATTCATGTTGGATATGAGTTGAGGCTTACCTTGAGAGCTATCGGTACCCAAAAATTTTTTACACAAAAACTCATATGTACCCAATACAAGTTCAGGACGTTTATATTTATCGACACGCTGTCCGGTGTGGCCCAAATGTTGGAAATATTCAGTTGGCACTGTTGAGAAAAAATATGGATCAATGAACACAAGTAAAAGTGAAAGATTTTTTTACCATCTGTTGTTACTTTACATATAAGGCATTGGAAACCACGAGCAGCATCTACAAATTGCATATGAGCCTTGCAACGATTACATCTAATTGGACCCAATTCACCAAAATTTACAATGGGTGGCTCATATTCACCCTCAACCGTGCGTGCCATTGGTGAGATGGTAAGTGTAAAGGACAAAGCTGTTGTTTTTAATAAATCAGCTGTTGAAGGTATGCAATACAAAGAGGACCTGCAAACAAGAAAGACCAATGTAATTGCCAAAAAACATTAATTTCGAATATCAATATCTAACGTAACGTGGCGAGGAGTTACCCTGATCTTGTACCACATATTTTGTGGTCACCAATGGTGGTAGTAAACCCTGTTCATTAGTAACAAAAGCACCACCAGCGCTATTTTGATTTTCAATGAAAACGCTTATCGGATTTGGCATCTGTTCAGGATCTAAACGGCGTTGGGCTTGATCATACTGTTGCGGCTGTTGATAACTATATACCAGTACCAGGAGCAGGCGGTTGCTAAAGAAAATAATACAAAAATAGTCATCAGTAATATTTGAAATATATTAGTTGTATTAACATACATTATACGGAATTATCCAGGAAACCACCTTCAATAATTTCAAATGTTACACCGAATTTTGTGCCGCCTTCCACCTTCTCGAAAAAGCATTCATTTTATGCGTCAACGGTGACGTTGAAGGCTTCGCTTACACGCGGCAACTGTAGAAGCACTAGCGCACATATGCCGCTCAAACAATTGTAATGCATTATAGTTTTATACTACATACATGAATTCAAATTGCCACAAACGTATCAAAATCGAGGGGCCACGTATGGAAGCACATCCACAGTGTTGGGAAGCCAATTTGTAGTATAAAATGGAACACGTCACAAATTTTGGAGGAAAGCTCGGCATAGATCGTCTCTTCTATTTTTTATTTTAACACAAAATGATTTTGTCGAGAAAGAATTATATTATCCTTACCGGAATATTTGATTTTTAAGTGGGTCCCTCCGCAGAATTTTTTGATTTTATAAATTTTTCCACCGCTGAGGTTACGCGCAGATGAAATCACAGTTGGAATTAGCACTTCGAAGAAATAAAATGGCGCGCACCTCCCGCTGACAATTTTCAAATTTCACCATTCAAATGGATATAATGTGAGAAAAAGAGTGAGATAATATATATAAAATAAATATTTGATCATGATATTTCATTTTCTGAACTCTATGCTCCGAATTTTCAAATGCACACTCGGTGTATTTGTGGCTGTCAAAAAACTCAAGTGAATGTGTGCGTTTTTGGTCACAAGATTTTTGCTGGGTTGATATGGAATACTCTTGACACAATGTCACGGCGCTCATAATAAGTCAATATAAGTCAGGCCTTCCATAATGACGAACATATAAGAGGGCGTCTTGTGTACGTTCATGCAAATATCGAGGCGATCCAGTAAATGAAGACAGCAAAATTACTAACTGACCTATATTTTCAGGATTGCAATCCTCATTAACAGCATCCCTTATATGTATATAATAATCTACACGTTACCAGAATGAGTTTCAAAAGGATCCAACTGAAAGGAGACCCTACAAGTTTTAAAAGTTAAAAACGTTATCCTGACACCAGGCAAGGAAATAAATTCTGTCAACGGAATAAACTGGTTACCATAAAGGAGCACATCAAAGAAGACGAAACCAACAGTGCATATGAAGTAAATAAATCGCATTGCATCCAATTGGGCCATTGATTTCGACAACAAATGACTGGCAAATGCCTAAAATCAGAGTGGATTAGACGCAAAAGGCAATTAACAACAGGCAGCATAAGAGCTGGAAAAAATTGGACTAGCACCACTAAATTACACATTAGACTGGCAGCATGTTGGCGCAATTTTTTTAAGTATACCTTAAATTTTACAATCAATTGAGCGGCATTATGGACGCTAAACCATTAGCAAAAAATTTTGTTTTTGATTAGGAATTTTTTTTTTTTAAATTAGAACTAGGTGAATTCGGAAAAATAACTTAATCTTAAAATTTAAAATGTAAAAAGAAATAATTAAAAACTAAAATTCAAAATGTCAGGAATTTTTTTTAAATTAGAATCAACATTCTGAAAAAGTATAATATAAAATATTTCTTTCACCTCTCCAATTAAACTTAACAAAAAAAAAATAGAAAGAGTTTCAGTTACTCCCTTGATATGAATGACATAAAGACGGAAGAAGAATTTCATAAGATATTCGAAAAGTGTGAAAACACAATAAAAAATTTTATTAAAATATCAGTAGAGATTCTAAAGGAAAGTAAACTTGAAAAGCAAGGTCCGACACCGATTACCATAGAAGAATATCGGCGACGGAATAAGCTTAACAAAAAGGTAGAAATTCCTAAAACTCCTCCGATTATACAAAGAAGAAGGAAACGGGGAGGTAAGCAATTTAAAAACAAGAAGGAAATAGCTGAAACTTTTAAGCTCTTAAATATTACCACCAATAAAAAGATAGATTAACATTAAAACAAGTAAGGAAGGCTCAGTTCGGGTGTAACCGAACATTACATACTCAGCTGAGAGCTTTAGAGACAAAATAAGGGAAAATCACCATTTAGCAAAATGAACCTAGAGTAACCCTGGAATGTGTTTGTATGACATGGGTTTCAAATGGAAGGTATTAAAGAGTATTTTAAAAGAGAGTGGGCCATAGTTCTATAGGTGGACGCCATTTCGGGATATCGCCATAAAGGTGGACCAGAGGTCACTCTAGAATGTGTTTGTACGATATGGGTATCAAATGAAAGGTGTTAATGAGTATTTTAAAAGGGGGTGTGCCTTAGTTCTATAGGTGGACGCCTCTTCGAGATATCGCAATAAAGGTGGATCAGGGGTGACTTTAGAATGTGTTTGTACGATATGGGTATCAAAAGAAAGGTGTTAATGGGTATTTTAAAAGGTAGTGGACATTAGTTCTATAGGTATCGCCATAAAGGTGGACTAGGGGTGACTAGAATGCGTTTGTACGATATGGGTATCAAATTAAAGGTATTAATGAGGGTTTTAAAAGGGAGTGGCCTTTAGTTGTATATTGTGAGGACCCCAAAACCGAGGGTTTTGTACCCTCACAACATATACCTATTTTTCATTTTTCTTACATACATGTTATACAAGAATTGAATTTAACTCTGAATTTAACATTTATACATTTTTATGACATGAATTATACCTTTATGAATTACACGTCAAAACAAATACATGCGGTCGCATATTGAATTATTATTTACTAAATTGAAGGATAAACCAGACTTGCGCACTTTTGCACGCAAGCACAATATTTACATTTTTCGCCCACATAAGTTTCAAATATAGGTCACCCTAACATACACTAAAACATTTGGAAGGAAAATGGAAATGCACAAAACATAAAATTGTGCCGGTCAACCAACCCTTTGCGCATCCAATGCACTCAGCCACAAATACAAACATAATAATTTGGATAAACAAAGATCAGCAGTAAAAGTCGCCAAACTAAGCGCCGCTACTAATTGGGACTTTTCTCTACATACTTACGTACAAGCATACGACACACCAACGCACGCGCTAAGCAGAAGCCGAAAGCATCAAACGAGGCCAACGCACCATCAAAACCAAGTGACAGCGAACATACGCATAAACACAAATGATCGAATTCGATAGGTAAAGCAAAGACTGGAAAACACGGCAGGCATACAACAAGCGTACGTACGAGATTTGGCACATTGTTCGCTATGTATATTAGGGCTCCCTAAAATTGGTATATGAAATGCCGGGATAGCGGATCGTCATACATGATCGAAAATATGCATATATGTATATATATCGATGTACCACCATATGTATGATAATGGAAAGAGGGAAAACGCATGTTAGCATGTAAGCGTATGTATGTACCAATAGAATACAGCGAAAGTAGCGTTAAACTAGAATTCGATTTTTGCATTTCCAACTTTTATAATTGTTATTGTAAAACTACTGACTGCCTGCGTGCAGTCCTACATAATTCTATAACTGAGAAATTATTACAATGAATTGTTTTTAGGAAATAACTGTCCACAGGCGTACAAAATCGTATATAAGGGCGGCAAATTAGCTTGTAAGATCAGAAGCTAGGAGATAGGCATACGAGTCAGTGGGCTTCTACCACTGACCAACACGACCTGAAGGTTTCCACTTCATTTCGTGAATTATTTTATATTCAGTAGGAGGTTTCTACTCCAACTGACGGAGAGCTAGCAGAGGGGTTCTACCTCAGCTACTCTTATTTAGACAGGGACAAAGAATAGGAGTAGCTCTTAAGGATATCGATCCTTTTTTTTAAATAAACTTTATAACGTTTTCAGAACTCCTTTGTCTATTTATTTTCATCGGAATAGGTTCCCCCACCAAATATAGGAACCCTGGACGGACTGGGCATACCTCAGCAGGAATTAGTCCGTCACATATGGCGCCCGAGAAGGCTTATAAATAAAAACACATATGGCACCCAAGAAGACTTAAGGAAGATCAAGGAAATTATCAAGGCTTTACATAAAGGAAGGTAACAAGGATACACGGAAAGCAAAACAACGAAGGCTAAGCACACAAACTAACAAGGAAAGGATACGCAAATAAGAAAATGGTAAAGGTATCATGGTTATATTATCTGACCCGAGAGGAGCTGGTAAGTTACCACTCGGAGTTCGAGCTGGATGATACGGGAACGGTAGACGAACTAAGGAAGCGATTGGCGGCGTTCGTACAGGCAGAAAAGGACAACGAGAAATGGCGTGATCGGCTTACAGAACTAGCTCTACAACATGCAAGGACGACATCTAATCTAAACAAACCACAGGCAAGTAGTCGTTCGACATCTCCAAGCGCTACGAGAACGGATGACGAGAATACAACCGGCGCACCCATCCAACACGAGGTCCCACAACCACCACTATATGCGATGCAACAGCCAGGCACATACGCAACCACTATGGACCGGGTAAGAAAATGGGGTTTAAAATACGACGGGGGCAAGGATCCTCTAGGGTTCATAGAACGCGTGGAAGAACTGGCAGAAGGATACGAAATAAACGTCAACTCGATACCACGAGCATTGCCGGAGCTACTCAAAGACAAAGCGTTGGTTTGGTACCGAAATAACAACCGGAGTTGGAACGAGTGGGACTCATTCAAGAAAGATTTCCTAAAATTTTTCCTCAGCTCCAGATATTTTGAACAGTTGGACGACGAGATACGGGCACGCATGCAAAGACCAGGAGAGAAGTTTAAGGATTATGTGCTAGCACTACAAGGGCTGATGCGACATGCCGCCCACACCGAAGACCAAAAGCTAAACCGCATATACAGGAACTCCCGCAGAGAAATCCAGCTGTATGTTAAAAGAGGCGAGGTCAGCAGCCTGGAAGAATTGGTAAGTTTGGTAGAAGATTATGAAAATATTACCCCTGACAGATATCCGATGCGACCAACGGCAAGACCATTTGTACCAAGGCGCCCAGAAGAACGTTACCAATATATACAGGCAGAGGAGCGGGAACAGCAGACAGAGAAACAACCATCCCAGAAATCAGACCCGGCACCAAGATACATCGATACAAACACGGCGTGCAGACGATGCGGAGGAGGCGGCCATGTCTCATACGGTTGCCGTAGCGCTCTCATCGAATTCTGCTGGACATGCGGAAAAGTAGGCACACTCACACGAAATTGTTGTAGACGAACGCAGGGAAACGGCCAGAGACCTCATTGGCACCGAGGAGTGGGGTCTCCCCAAAAGCAACCTCGGGAAAACTAAACACGTTAAGACATACAAAGGGCCGGATCTTGGCGAATATTACGGTGAATGGCGAAGAGGTAGTAGCAGCAATCGACACAGGGGCGACGCGAAGCTTTGTGAGTGGAACATTGGCAAGAAGGCTGAAGACAGGTATATTCAAGGCGATAGAAACACGAGTGATACTGGGAGATGGCAAACCTAAGATGATCATAGAAGCGGTAGATGTAGAAGTGAGAATGAGTAACCAAGTGCTGCGAAATGAAATGCTAATCCTACCAGGACTAGTCGACCAAGTGGTGCTTGGAACGGATTACCTAGCGAAGGTGAACATGGAGATGAGATGCGGAGAACAAACGCTAACCTTGAACACAAACAATCAGGAGGAGGATGCGGTCACTTGTACAACAATGGTCGAAAGTAGAAATGAAAGTAGTCACAAAGATAACAGCCTAAAAGTTGCGAACACAGACGAGTCGGTGAGTAAATTTCTCAACAAAGAATTACAGATGTTCCAGGAAATGTCAGGTGTATCCAACGTGGCCACGCACAAGATAGTGATGAAAGACGACCGCCCCATAAAACAAAGATATTACCCGAAAAATCCCAAGATGCAAGAGATTATTAATAAGGAAATCGATGAGCTTATCGAGAAAGGTTGCATCGAACCTTCTAGAAGCCCGCACAGCGCACCAATAGTTTTGGCAAGGAAGAAAAATGGTAAATGGAGACTGTGCGTAGATTACCGCCAACTAAACGCAAGGTCAGTACCAGACGCATACCCGTTACCCCGTATCCAACACATCCTGGATAGATTGAGAAGTCCTCGGTTTATCAGCAGCCTCGATTTAAAAAACGGATATTGGCAAATCCCCATGGAAGAAAACAGCAAACAATACACCGCATTCACTGTACCCGGACGTGGGCTATATCAATGGAAAGTAATGCCGTTCGGTCTGCACTCAGCCCCAGCAACTTTCCAGAGAGCACTCGATCACGTTATAGGACCAGAGTTGGAACCTTACGCATTCGCATATCTAGATGACATCATCATTACGAGCAAAACATTGGAAGAACACATAATACACCTGGCGGAAGTATTTCAACGGCTGCGAAGAGCAAACCTTAAGATAAACCCGGAAAAATGTGAGTTTTTTAAGAAACGTTTAAAGTATCTAGGTCATGTCGTTAGCGAGGAAGGCATTCACACGGACCCGGACAAGATAGCAGCCATCAAAGAGTTGACACCGCCAAACAATTTACGCGAACTACGAAGATTCCTAGGAGTGGTATCGTGGTACAGGAGATTCGTCTCAGACTTTTCACAAGTTTCACACCCGTTGACGTCAATGCTAAAGAAAGGAAGGAAGTGGAAGTGGTCGGAAGAGCAGCAGTCGGCATTCGAAGCATTAAAAGCCGCACTCACCCAAGCACCTGTACTAGCTTGTCCAGATTTTTCGAAGAAGTTTTGCCTACAGACGGATGCAAGCGATTTTGGCCTCGGAGCAGTGCTCACCCAAGGATCAGACAGCGAAGAACGAGTGATTGCTTATGCGAGTCGCCGACTTAACAAGGCAGAAGCAAATTATTCCCCGACAGAGAAAGAATGTTTGGCAATAGTGTGGGCGATAAGGAAGATGAGACCCTACCTAGAGGGATACACGTTCACGGTAATCACAGACCACCTAGCTCTAAAATGGTTAAACGCAATAGACAATCCGACGGGACGGATTGCTAGATGGGCACTAGAACTACAACAATACTCTTTCGACGTACAGTACCGGAAAGGAAAGCTAAACGTGGTGGCAGATGCACTTTCGAGACAGCCGATGGACGAGCAACTAACTATGTTGACAGTAGAGCAAAGCAAAGACGAGTGCAAGTGGCTAAAAGCGAAGATTACAGAGGTAAGAAAGGCTCCGGAGAAATTCCCAGACTATGTGATCGAGGACGGAAAGCTCTACAGGAGAATAGAGAGTCAAGTTGATGGTGGAGACGCAGTACCCTGGAAGCTATGTGTACCGACCCCACAGAGACGCAGAGTGCTGGCGGAAATTCATGACACATCAAGCGCAGGACACATGGGCGTTCGAAAATCTATTGCACGAACGACGACACGATATTACTGGCCCGGAATGTTCAGAGACGTAAGGAAGTACGTACAACAATGTCATGGATGTCAGGTATACAAACCTAGTCAACAACAGGCCGCGGGTAAGATGTTAACTAAAATTCCAGAAGAACCGTGGGCAACAGTGTGTGTAGACTTTGTTGGTCCAATGCCACGCTCAAAACATGGTAATACAATGGCATTAGTTTTCGTTGACAGATTTTCAAAATGGGTGGAGATAATGGCAATTAGAAAGGCAACAACAGAAAGCGTAGTACGAGGATTTAGAGAGAGAATTTTGGCACGATTTGGCATCCCAAAGGTATTAATCACAGACAACGGAGCGCAGTTCGTGAGCAAACGTTTTAAGAAGTATTTGGAGGAGCTTGGCGTAAAACACCAGCTGACAGCACCATACACACCGCAGGAGAATCCGACAGAAAGAGGGAACCGCAACATCAAGAGGATGATAGCACAGTTTTCAGGGAATGAGCAGAGAACATGGGACGAGCTGATACCAGAGATAACACTCGCATTAAACACAAGCGTATGCGAATCGACAGGGTACAGTCCAGCGTATGTAGTACAAGGCAGAGAACCAAGGATTCCCAATAGCCTTTACGACGAGCATACATACGGTACAGGTGAGAGAGTAGCTAATCCAGCCGAGAAATCAATGAAGATGAAGGAGATATTCGAGATGGTACGACGGAAGCAAGAGCGAGCATCAGCAGAGCAAGCAAAGCATTATAATTTAAGAAGAAGGCAATGGCGACCGGCTATAGGCGACCTAGTGCTGGTAAAGGAGCATCAGCTGTCAAAAGCGGTGGATAACTTTGCAGCCAAACTAGCGCCCAGGTACAGTGGACCCCACCGGGTAACGAACTTTGTATCACCAGTGATCGTAGAGCTAGACAAAGTTTTCAGAGGAAGGAGGAGGACAGCCCACTTAAGTGAGCTGAAAGCATACCACGCAACAGACGCCGCCGACAATAATGAATCCATAAAGCAAAGGAATGAACAGGGTAACAAGAAGAACGCTAGTGAAGATCAAATCCCGTCAACATCGTCCAATCGAACAACAAACAATATCCCCGAGGTACAACAACAGAGAGAGAACAGCGAGGTAGCCATCTGTGGTACGCTCACACGAGTCAGCGAAGGGACCGGGAGGCAACGAGGAGAGAACCAAAGTACAAACCAACAACTGGTAATATACAGAGACGCTCAAGTGCAAAACAATACGGAGAATCAGGTACGAACATTTCCAGAAAATCAGGTACAGGTCGCTCGAGGAACCCAGGTAGAGATCACCAGAGGACCGATACCTGGAGCAATTTTACACCTAGGAAGACAGTTTGCTATAGCAGCCCTAAACGAACACACACCCAGAGACAACTCCGGAATAACGGATTATTACGTGAGATTCTACTGCAACTCGAATCAAATCGGTAGTAACGTACACACCCAACCGCAACAGTATCAAATCATACACGAAGAAATTTCATTTCAAGGAGTACCCGGACTTCGGATCAACCACTAAAGCCCGGTAAACTCAAACCACAATTACATAATCACATAAATATACCCTGTAACTAGGCTCATGATATACCACATTTTTTTTTAAATCCACCATATTCGGTGAGACCACCCTAATGAAAATCCACCAGTTTTTCATTTACAGTATAGACTTGCATCACATACACCACCGACGGGAAGGGCAGCGAAACGCCAACAACGAACGACGACAGCGAAATATTAAGCCGTGTGGCCAGCGAGGTCAACGGCAGCCTCAACAACAGCAACAAACACAACGACGACAGCGAAATATTAAGCCGTTTGGACAGCGAGGTCAACGGCAGCCTCAACAAACACAACGACGACAGCGAAATATTAACCCGTATGGACAGTAAGGTCAACGGCAGCCTCAACGACAACAACAACCATGACGACAGCGACGACGAAGGCAGTGCGAGCGAACACTTCTTCCGAGTACGGATCACACGCATCGGCACGGTGACCGTAAGCTTCGCTGCGGTAGGTGAGGGGGGAGTGTGAGGACCCCAAAAGCGAGGGTTTTGTACCCTCACAACATATACCTATTTTTCATTTTTCTTACATACATGTTATACAAGAATTGAATTTAACTCTGAATTTAACATTTATACATTTTTATGACATGAATTATACCTTTATGAATTACACGTCAAAACAAATACATGCGGTCGCATATTGAATTATTATTTACTAAATTGAAGGATAAACCAGACTTGCGCACTTTTGCACGCAAGCATAATATTTACATTTTTCGCCCACATAAGTTTCAAATATAGGTCACCCTAACATACACTAAAACATTTGGAAGGAAAATGGAAATGCACAAAACATAAAATTGTGCCGGTCAACCAACCCTTTGCGCATCCAATGCACTCAGCCACAAATACAAACATAATAATTTGGATAAACAAAGACCAGCAGTAAAAGTCGCCAAACTAAGCGCCGCTACTAATTGGGACTTTTCTCTACATACTTACGTACAAGCATACGACACACCAACGCACGCGCTAAGCAGAAGCCGAAAGCATCAAACGAGGCCAACGCACCATCAAAACCAAGTGACAGCGAACATACGCATAAACACAAATGATCGAATTCGATAGGTAAAGCAAAGACTGGAAAACACGGCAGGCATACAACAAGCGTACGTACGAGATTTGGCACATTGTTCGCTATGTATATTAGGGCTCCCTAAAATTGGTATATGAAATGCCGGGATAGCGGATCGTCATACATGATCGAAAATATGCATATATGTATATATACCGATGTACCACCATATGTATGGTAATAGAAAGAGTGAAAACGCATGTTAGCATGTAAGCGTATGTATGTACCAATAGAATACAGCGAAAGTAGCGTTAAACTAGAATTCGATTTTTGCATTTCCAACTTTTATAATTGTTATTGTAAAATTACTGACTGCCTGCGTGCAGTCCTACATAATTCTATAACTGAGGAATTATTACAATGAATTGTTTTTAGGAAGTAACTGTCCACAGGCGTACAAAATCGTATATAAGGGCGGCAAATTAGCTTGTAAGATCAGAAGCTAGGAGATAGGCATACGAGTCAGTGGGCTTCTACCACCGGCCAATACGACCTGAAGGTTTCCACTTCATTTCGTGAATTATTTTATATTCAGTAGGAGGTTTCTACTCCAACTGACGGAGAGCTAGCAGAGGGGTTCTACCTCAGCTACTCTTATTTAGACAGGGACAAAGAATAGGAGTAGCTCTTAAGGATATCGATCCTTTTTTTTTAATAAACTTTATAACGTTTTCAGAACTCCTTTGTCTATTTATTTTCATCGGAATAGGTTCCCCCACCAAATATAGGAACCCTGGACGGACTGGGCATACCTCAGCAGGAATTAGTCCGTCACAATATGTGAAGGCGTTTTCGAGATATGGATGAAAATGTGGACAAGTGTGACCCAGAACATCATCTGTCGGGTACCGCTTATTTATTTATATATGTAATACCACGAATAGTATTCCGACCAAGATTCCAAGGGCTTTTGATATCGCCCTGCAGAACTTTTTCATTTTCTTCTACTTAATATGGTAGGTGTCACACCTATTTCACAAAGTTATATTTTGCATCAACAAATGAATCAAATTACCATGTTTCATCTCTTTTTTCATATTTGGTATAGAATTAGGAGGGTGGGGCCGTGTGTAGAAGTCCACGAAAGTGGGGAAAGCTTCTGACCGCCATTCACCTGGGAATGGCCAGAGCGATTCTTTTGCATGCGGTGCAAGCAGCTCACTACTGCCGGTCGATTGCGGCCAAGTATCCTCTGGGTAGCCGCTAAACATCCGTGAGTGATGTGAGCTAATGTGAGAATGCGAAATCCTGGCTAGGCCACTCTGACATAATCGGTTTAAGGGCTAGCCGGGGGGGGGGGGGGGGGGGGGAGATCTCATCGGGAGCGTCCGTACACCTCTAGGCGCGGCTGCAAGCGGGCGTCTGTCTTGGAGCAAGCGGCTCGCTATAAAAACGTGCCAAGTAATATTTTCACCCCCGCTGAGCGGGTTGTGCGCTGGGCTTGGGACCCGCCACGTAAAACCATACTCCAATGAAATATAACAACAAGCCACCAGCATCAACACTAGCAACAACATCAGCACTGAAATCCAGCGAAGAATCAATCCTACCAAGAAATGCTACTTTGGACTAGGTAGGCAATTGAAAAGTAAAGTCCTCTCTCGGCGAACGAAAATCATACTCTACAAGTCACTTATCGTACCCGTCCTGCTATATGGGGCAGACGCATGGACCATGACAACAGCAGATAAAGCGGAAAAGTTCTTCGAAAGATATATGGACCTCTACGCGTTGGCGATGGCGAGTACCGAAGAAGATTTAATGATGAGCTGTACGAGCTATACGCAGACATCAACATAGTTCAGCGAATTAAAACGCAGCGGCTGCGCTGGCTAGGCCATGTTATGCGAATGCAAGATGATGCTCCGGCCAAGAAAGTGTTTCTATCGGAACCCGCCTATGGAAGCAGAGGTAGAGAGCGGCCCCCACTCCGTTGGAAGGACCAGGTGGAAAACGATTTAGACTCCCTTGGTGTGACCAATTGGCGCCGGTTGGCGGAGCGAAGGAGCGACTGGCGCGCCTTGTTGGACGGCCATAACCGTTTAGACGGTTAAGCGCCAATTAAGTAAGTAAGTATAGAATTATGGAATTTTTTTCATTTTTCGTAATTTTCGATATCGGAAAAGTGGGCGTGGTCACAGTCGGATTTCGGCCATTTCTTACACCAAGATAAAGTGAGCTCAGATAAGTACGTGAACTAAGTTTAGTAAAGATATATCGATTTTTGCTCAAGTTATCGTGTTAACGGCCGAGCGGAAGGACAGAAGGTCGACTGTGTATAAAAACTGAGCTAGGCTTCAACCGATTTCGCCCATTTTCACAGAAAAACGTTATCGTCATAGAATCTATGTCCATACCAAATTTCACAAGGATTGGTAAATTGTTGTTCGACTTATGGCATTAAAAGTATTCTAGACGAATTAAATGAAAAAGGGCGGGCCACGCCCATTTTGAAATTTTATTTTATTTTTGTATTTTGTTGCACCATATCATTACTGGAGTTGAATGTTGACATAATTTACTTATATACTGTAAAGATATTAATTTTTTTGTTAAAATTTGACTTAAAAATTTTTTTTTCAAATGTGGGTGTGGTCGTTCTCCGATCTTGCTAATTTTTATTAAGCATACATATAGTAACAGGAGTAAGGTTCCTGCCAAATGTCATCATGATATCTTCAACGACTGCCAAATTACAGCTTGCAAAACTTTTAAATTACCTTCTTTTAAAAGTGGGCGGTGCCACGCCTATTGTTCAACATTTTACTAATTTTCTATTTTGCATCATAAGGTCAACGCGCCTACCAAGTCTCATAGCTTTATCAGTCTTTGGTAATGAATTATCGCACTTTTTCTGTTTTTCGAAATTTTCGATATCAAAAAAGTGGGCGTGGTTGTTGTCCGATTTCGTTAATTTTAAATAGCGATCTGAGATGAGCGCCCAGGAACCTACACACCAAATTTCATCAAGATACCTCAAAATTTATTCAAGTTATCGTGTTTATGGACGGACGGACGGACGGACATGGCTCAATAAAATTTTTTTCGATACTGATGATTTTGATATATGGAAGTCTATATCTATCTCGATTCCTTTATACCTGTACAACCAGTCTTTATCCAATCAAAGTTATTATACTCTGTGAGCTCTGCTCAGCTGAGTGTGAAAATAATATTGCTTTGAATTATATGGATACTGATTCATTCATAAATGATATTCAAACTGATGACTTTTATAATGATATTCGTGATCAAAATGTTTCGATACATCCTCATATCCAAAGGAAAATATTTTTATTTTCCTCAATTGAATAAGAAGGTTCTAGGCATGATGAAGGATGTATGTAATGTGAAGTTAATAAAAGATTTTATAGGTTTAAGAGCAAAAATGTATTCATTTAAAATTGATAACGATATAAATGAAGCTAAAAAAATTAAGGGAATAAAAAAATGTGTAACTTCTACATTGAGTTTAAGTGATTTTAGAAAATGTCTGTTGGAAAATAAATTGTATAATGCAACAATGTATACATTTACACCTAATTTACATACGGTTTATACACAAAATATTTATAAAGTAGCTCTAAGCAATATGGACGATTAGCGAATTGTACGAGAAAATCATATTGATACTTATGCTTATGGTCATTTCGAAACCTTATAGGAGTACTTTACTGTAATACATTTACGAAAAAATAATAATAAACATTTTATATATTATATAATTTATTTTTATTAAATAAAAATTTTGAACATAATTGACCACATATTACTGTGTTGTATTTTTCTTTCTGCTCATAATTGTAATGTATTGGTGGCTTCAGATAATTAACCAGTTCAATCGGTGGCTGTAAATTTCCAAAACTATCAAAATATTTTTTTAGTTTTTTCTTAATACTTTCATAGCTTTAGCAAGATTTGCTAATACAGCCATATGATTATTTGACATGATTTTAAACGAGCGGTCAAAAAAATCTGTTACCTATCAGCTGTGTATCTGATAATAATCTGCTAAATCTGTTACCTATAAGTTGTGAATCTGATAATAATCTGGTCTGGTATAAATTTAATTATTTTTGAACTGTTATATATTAAACTTTTGTTTGCCAGCAAGGGCACTGTAACCTTTAATAATGTTACCGGTAATATCCTTGTACATATTTGTTGTGAAGATCTCTTATAATTATGAATCGGTTTTGTTTTTGCAGATGGTAGGTTTTTATGTGTATATTAATCCACAATTTGATTAAGTATATACACACCGACACACATATATATACCGCAAAACAATTTCGTTGCCTACATTTAGGCGCATCCGTTCTTTCGGTTTGTGTTCTGGCCGATCTATATCAGCATCTGATCAGTGGAGAAATCAAAAAGAGACATGAGTTGTATGTGATCCATCAAGCAGGAAAGGTTTTTGTGGTTGTTGTTGTTTCAACGATAAAGACACTCCCCGAAGGTTTTTGGGTGTGTTATCGATCATGATGGTCCAATGCCGGACATAGATCGGGTACGTTCCGGTAACAATGTTCCATTAAGTTACTTGTCCCACCATCTCGGTAACGATTAATATAACCTCACTAAACATCCTAGACCATGCTTCTGGCATCCCATACTTATAAGTTAGGCTTCGTCAGTGACAGCAGATATAGGAAGTTCGAGCTGCAATAGGAAAGAAGAAAATTTACACCTGTCAACGCAGCAATTAAGCTAGGTTCTAGATATCTTCTATATTTGCAATGAGAACGGATTTATTTTATAACATATGGTGCATAATTGGGGCTGTTCCGTTTGGTCGTCAAACAAATTCTGGTAACCTTCCTACGTGACTTTCGCATCAACTCACTCATTACAGAAGTGGCAGAGCCCGAGAGGAAAAGTATATACACAGTGTGTATTACACACCGACGCAGATATATATATACAGCAAAATATCGTTGCTTACATTTAGGCGCATCCCTGTATGTGTGTGTGTGAATTCTGTGAACTCAGCAAGAAATCGAGCGACTGACCTAATATTTGATTGAAACAACAACAACCACAAAAACCTTTCCTGCTTGATGGATCACATACAATTCATGTCTCTTTTTGACTTCTCCACTGATCAGATATTGATATAGGTCGGCCAGAACACAAACCGAAAGAACGGATGCGCCTAAATGTAGGCAACGAAATTGTTTTTCTGTATATATATGTGTGAGCGGCCACTGTAGGCGGTAAATAAATTGTCAGGCGTTCTTTAAACTTAAGAATAATTATTTAATTCAAGAATTTAGGATATAAGTAACATTTTAAAATAGTTTAAATAGTTTAGCAAATTCAATATTTCATTGTGAGTGTGAACATTCCGGCGGCTTTGAATATATTCGATCGACTGACTGTCGGTTACTGTTCAATTGTTCGCGTTGGTTTTATGCTAGTGTTGCATTTATGGCAGAGTTGCCATTAGCATCTTACCTTCGGCCTCTCCTGACACATAGGAGCGCCCCCGCTCCTGCCCTGAGGTATTTTGATCGACCTCGTTTTCATATGTTTCATTATCATCGTAGGGTGGTAACTCACACCACAGTTTTATTTTATCCGATGAGTATACTGACGAATAATGTCGCTGTGTTCGACGAGAACCTGGCAAGTCCTCAACTACATACCTTTCATTACCAAGAGACCGCGTGATTATGAACGGACCCTTGTAATGAGGCTCTAATTTTCGTGAATGTCCGGTATTAGGTGCCTCATTTTCGACGAGCACCAAGTCGTCGACGTGATATACTGTTGGTTTTCTATGTTGTCGCTCAAATCGTATTTTTGCTTGCTGCCTCATATTGCTAATTTTAGCTGCTGCATTATGTCGTATTTCTTCTAAATCAATTTCTTTAAATTCATGATTATCGTCGTGTAAAGTTAATAATATTTTGTTTCGCAAAATGTCTCGTGGCGAGAAACCTAGCAAAAGTTCTTGAGGTGTTTTCGTTGTCGTTTTATTCTTCATTGAATTTATTACCCATTGGATTTCGCGTAGCTTCTCATCCCAGCGTTGTATCATTATCTGTGGTTGGTAATAGCATTGACAAAATTGTCCTGTTTGTACGTTCAGCGTGTCCGTTTGCCCTCGGAGTACGCACAGCATCTTTTGCATGTTTAATTCCGTTGTTATTACAATATTTCGTGAACTCTTTGGATGTGAATGCGGTACCTCTGTCCGTAACGATTCGCTCAGGCATACCTACATAACTACTGACCTCGTTTAATATGTCTATCACCGGCTTGGTCCTTGTACTCTTGACTGCTCGTATAATTGTAAATTTTGTAAACCCGTTAACAAGGACAAGTATATGCTCGTTTTTCTGACTACTTTTTGTGAAAGGACCTAAATGGTCTAAGTGTACTGTCTTAAACGGGATTGGATCGATATCGTCAAAATGATATTCACCTTCTTTCCTCCCCCCTCTATCTTTATTATATGCGCATTCTACGCACGACTTAATATACGATTTTACATAGTTCCGCATTCTCGAGAACCATAGATAACTTATCAATCGCTGTATCGTTTTCTCGACGCCTAAATGTCCAGCATTATCGTGGCAATCATGTAAAACCTTCCATCGCAGTGCCTTTGGTACAACCCATAATTTTGCACCTTTGCGTTTTTTTAATAATCGACCATTCTCAACTATGTACTCATCTATCATATTAGTGTTTTTCATTTTCAATTGTTCGACTATATTCTTTATATCAGCATCCTGTAGCTGCATACTGAATAACCAGTCCGTTTCATCTACTCCTGTTTTCAACACACACAAGGAAGCTTCATCCACCTCATGTGATGCTTCTACGGGTGCTCTGCTGAGAGCGTCTACGTGTTCCATATGCTTACCAGAGCGATGTTCTATCTTTACATCATATTCTTGGACCTTCAAACTCCAGCGCACTATGCGCGGGATAAGCTCTTTCTTTGACATAGCCGTCTTAATTGCGTTGCAGTAGGTTATCACGATAACTTCTTTCCCGTGAACATAATATTTTAATCGTTCAAGTTTTCTACCACAGCAAGAGTCTCTAACTCATAACTATGAATTTTCTTCTCATTTTCGCTCGCTGATCTACTGAAATAAACTACCGGCTTCCAGCCGTCGGCTTCTTCTTGCAATAGTACTCCAGCTAACCCAATGGAACTCGCATCGGTATGAATTTCATGCTTAGCTTCGATTATGTATGACGTCACCACTGGCTTAGATGCTAATGCCATCTTTAGCTCTTCAAACGCGCGTTGTTGTTCTTCAGACCATTGAAACTATTGATCTTTACGCAGTGAACGTCTTAGTGGCTCAGACTTTATCGAATAATGGGGTACGAATTTTCTAAAGTACCCACTAAAACCAAGAAACTGTCTTACTTCAGTTACGTTTTTCGGAGTCAGAAAATTTGTAATAGCTAGCGTTTTTGCCGTACCTGTACTAATTCCAGTTGGTGTTAAAGAATGTCCCAAAAATTCTATCGTTTCTTTTGAAAACTCACACTTCTTCAAATTCAAAGTCAAATTTAATTCTCGTATTACGTCAAATACTCGTCCCAATTTTGTTAACATTTCTTCAATGGAA